>NW_022991284.1:37500-69005 GCF_902827175.1 Gymnodraco acuticeps
GAGAAACAGGTCTGTCCTGCTGAGCCTGTGCTGACAGCCAATCAGCTGCAGGGAGGGGCGGGGCTAGAGAGGGAGGTGGGAGGGGCTACAAAGGGAGGTGACCTCAGGAGAGGAAGCGTTAACTAAAATAAATACTTTTTTGTAGTTTTAATTGTATTACACACACACACACACACACACACACACACACACACACACACACACACACACACACACACACACACACACACACACACACACACACACACACACACACACACACACACACACACACACACACACACACACACACACACACACACACACACACACACACACACACACACACACACACACACACACACACACACACACACACACACACACCTGGGGAATACAGGAGAATACAGTGTGTGTGTGTGAGGCGTTCACTTACCTCAGGAGAAACAGGTCTGTCCTGCTGAGCCTGTGCTGACAGCCAATCAGCTGCAGGGAGGGGCGGGGCTAGAGAGGGAGGTGGGCGGGGCTACAAAGGGAGGTGACCTCAGGAGAGGAAGTGTTAACTAAAATAAAGACTTTTTTGTAGTTTTAATTGTATTACACACACACACACACACACACACACACACACACACACACACCTGGGGAATACAGGAGAATACAGTGTGTGTGTGTGAGGCGTTCACTTACCTCAGGAGAAACAGGTCTGTCCTGCTGAGCCTGTGCTGACAGCCAATCAGCTGCAGGGAGGGGCGGGGCTAGAGAGGGAGGTGGGCGGGGCTACAAAGGGAGGTGACCTCAGGAGAGGAAGCGTTAACTAAAATAAATACTTTTTGTAGTTTTAATTGTATTACACACACACACACACACACACACACACACACACACACACACACACACACACACACACACACACACACACACACCCCTGAGGAATATAGGAGAATACAGTGTGTGTGTGTGTGAGGCGTTCACTTACCTCAGGAGAAACATGTTTGTCCTGCTGAGCCTGTGCTGACAGCCAATCAGCTGCAGGGAGGGGCGGGGCTAGAGAGGGATGTGGGCGGGGCTACAAAGGGAGGTGACCTCAGGAGAGGAAGCGTTAACTAAAATAAATACTTTTTTGTAGTTTTAATTGTATTACACACACACACACACACACACAAACACACACACACACACACACACACACACAAACACACACACACACACACACACACACCCCTGAGGAATATAGGAGAATACAGTGTGTGTGTGTGAGGCATTCACTTACCTCAGGAGAAACAGGTCTGTCCTGCTGAGCCTGTGCTGACAGCCAATCAGCTGCAGGGAGGGGCGGGGCTAGAGAGGGAGGTGGGAGGGGCTACAAAGGGAGGTGACCTCAGGAGAGGAAGCGTTAACTAAAATAAATACTTTTTTGTAGTTTTAATTGTATTACACACACACACACACACACACACACACACACACACACACACAGACACACACACACACACACACACACACACACACCCCTGGGGAATATAGGAGAATACAGTGTGTGTGTGTGAGGCGTTCACTTACCTCAGGAGAAACAGGTCTGTCCTGCTGAGCCTGTGCTGACAGCCAATCAGCTGCAGGGAGGGGCGGGGCTAGAGAGGGAGGTGGGCGGGGCTACAAAGGGAGGTGACCTCAGGAGAGGAAGTGTTAACTAAAATAAAGACTTTTTTGTAGTTTTAATTGTATTACACACACACACACACACACACACACACACACACACACACACACACACCTGGGGAATACAGGAGAATACAGTGTGTGTGTGTGAGGCGTTCACTTACCTCAGGAGAAACAGGTCTGTCCTGCTGAGCCTGTGCTGACAGCCAATCAGCTGCAGGGAGGGGCGGGGCTAGAGAGGGAGGTGGGCGGGGCTACAAAGGGAGGTGACCTCAGGAGAGGAAGTGTTAACTAAAATAAAAATTTTTTTGTAGTTTTAATTGTATTACACACACACACACACACACCTGGGGAATATAGGAGAATACAGTGTGTGTGTGAGGCGTTCACTTACCTCAGGAGAAACAGGTCTGTCCTGCTGAGCCTGTGCTGACAGCCAATCAGCTGCAGGGAGGGGCGGGGCTAGAGAGGGAGGTGGGAGGGGCTACAAAGGGAGGTGACCTCAGGAGAGGAAGCGTTAACTAAAATAAAGACTTTTTTGTAGTTTTAATTGTACACACACACACACACACACACACACACACACACACACACACACACACACACACACACACAGCTCTCCTCGTGTCTCTCCGAGTCCTGTCTCCTTCAGAAGTTTCCCCCACATTCTCCACAGATGTGTAAAGTACCCAAGTATGTACTTAAATACAATGTTGAGGTACTTGTACTTCACCGAGTATTTCCCTTTACCTTATACTTTACTACATTTTGGAGTTTACTTTTAACTCAACTACGTATATGTTTAAACCTAGATACAGAATATAAACAATGATGCAGGTCGAGCAGTATTTAACCAAGTTATTTAAATACTCATTTACCAGCTGACTGGATTGTAACCCTTTCAATCTGCTATAAATAATCATTATGTAGATATAGTGGCTAAGATATTTAATAGAGCCAAGTGTTTTTTACTGTGATATCTTGTTTTAGTTACTTATTTAATGTCTGTGTTTTTAACTCCGACTCGTTATCAACGCCTGCATTTCCCCAAGAGGATAAATAAAGCTCCATCTGATCACTCATCCTTCAAAACCAGGAAAGGACACTTGAAGGATATTCAAATGTCCACGATCTAACACAATATCCTCATATCAGGGCATTGGTGTAATATCAATACATTACTCTAACATCCTTCAAACACCGGAAATGAATCCGGTTTCCAAAATAAACACACAGCTTGATAAGGATGCTCAACATGTTATTTAAAATGTCAAATAACTCTCGATTTAAATTCCCTTGTTGTTGTTGTTGTTGTTGTTGTTGTTGTTGTTGTCGGAGGCCGTGGATCGGAGTTTACTTTCTCAAAAAAGCAATACGATCATTTTCAATCAATAAAATCATTGCAGTTCATATTGGGAGTCGAGTCGTTAGTGTGGTTAATAATAACTTCATAATGAACTGCGTCTGAAAGCAGAAGTCCGGGGCAAATAATCTCAAATCTCGTCAGTGTCACAGAATGAGATGCATTGTGGGACATGTAGTTTGCGGGCAGCGGGCTCCTGTAAAGCGGCATGTAACCGTATAATAAACGTATTATATTCTTTCAGAGCTCGTACAGAATATGAAGCGTTTAGTTTGACCCGATATAAATGGAAGAGAGGTAAACTCGTAAAGATATGTGCAAAGTTTTCATGACTTTTTATCAAATATCTATCATTTAAAAAAAAAAATGTAATGTAATGTAAAAATGTTTTGACAAATATTGGTCCTTTTATATGAATTTCTTCATATATGTATCCTTTAATTTGAGTTTGACCCCCTCCCTCACATAATGCACACCAAACAGACGAGTTAAAGTGATAATGAAACTTTTTAATCTCATTTCAGTTCGTACAAATCGCGCGAGAGACAAACCAACAACTGATTCAGTCTTGAGTCTCTGGAGGAAACAGGAAGTGGAAGCCGATGCAGAATATTCTTCGCTCTCGTTCCGTCCAGCATCAACGCTTGGATAGAAATGATTTTAAAAAAAGTGTAAATCAATAGGAACCTCTTACGATGGGACGCCCAAATCAATCCAGAGATCAGAGTTTCATATTCATCGAGGGTCCAAAGTGGCTTTACATGAGCGAGGGTCTAATCAACGGGTAGAGCTGCACAATTATAATTAAAATGAGAAAAACAATCTGTTTGTGTAGTGTTAAACTAAAGAAACACCACACGAACGATCCACATCAAAATATGTTTTAGGGAGGAGTTATAATCTATATATAACCTCAGAGAAGATTTGTTCTTTTTGATCTTGTAGATTTACCAGAAAACATCAAAGTTAACGACTTAAATCTGGTAAATGTACAGCTGCATTTGTAAATTTAATCACAGAAAATGTTAATTTAAATCTTGTACATGAACCTCCTCTGCTGACTCACCTTCATTTCTCCCTGAATGGCTCTTAATACTCAGTGACGTCGCTAACGAAACTACAACTCCTACCTCAGAGGGAAGGCAGCAGGAAGGATGATGACTATTTAAAAGTGTGCAGCTCTCCCGTTCAGATACTCTACGTCTGCTGTGTTAGGGAGAGTAGGGTCTCCAGATCATAGAAACTGCTGGATTTTATACAATTAGCACAAGTTGCGTTAATTAGTAAGCATATGGAGACGATAGCAAAAAGATGGCGTGGCCGATTTGGCTTTTTTAGGAGGTCATTAAATCAATGTCGGATATTTTTAGGATCACTAATAGCAGTTTGGAGTGGCCTAGAACTTTCAAATCAAACCAAAATATGTCAAAATCTGCTTAAAAAGTACAAATATGGGCACTTTTGGGTTAAAATAGCTATTGATCCTGAAAATGTCAGAAATGGACTAAAAACTGTCCAAATCTGCCAAGCCATTGTTTAACTATTGTCTGCATTTGCTAATTAATGCTAATTGTGTAAAAGTCTCAACATATACTGCAGGGATGCTCTACAACCCCTTAGCTCCACGTCTTCAGAGGACTTGAATATTTGTAATTCGTTGCTCTACTACGTTCCCTCGAGATGTCCTCTTTTCCTGGGGCTCGTCGCTATGTCCTGAGAGCTCGTGGTTATGTCCCGAGAGCTCGTGGTTATGTCCAGAGAGCTCGTCGCTATGTCCCGAGAGCTCGTGGTTATGTCCAGAGAGCTCGTGGTTATGTCCAGAGAGCTCGTCGCTATGTCCCGAGAGCTCGTGGTTATGTCCAGAGAGCTCGTGGTTATGTCCAGAGAGCTCGTCGCTATGTCCCGAGAGCTCGTGGTTATGTCCAGAGAGCTCGTGGTTATGTCCCGAGAGCTCGTGGTTATGTCCAGAGAGCTCGTCGCTATGTCCCGAGAGCTCGTGGTTATGTCCAGAGAGCTCGTGGTTATGTCCAGAGAGCTCGTGGTTATGTCCCGAGAGCTCTTCGCTATATCCCGAGAGCTCGTGGTTATGTCCAGAGAGCTCGTGGTTATGTCCAGAGAGCTCGTGGTTATGTCCCAAGAGCTCGTGGTTATGTTCAGAGAGCTTGTGGTTATGTCCCGAGAGCTCGTTGTTATGTCCCGAGAGCTTGTGGTTATGTCCAGAGAGCTTGTCGCTATGTCCAGAGAGCTCGTGGTTATGTCCAGAGAGCTCGTGGTTATGTCCAGAGAGCTCGTGGTTATGTCCAGAGAGCTCGTGGTTATGTCCAGAGAGCTCGTGGTTATGTCCAGAGAGCTCGTGGTTATGTCCAGAGAGCTCGTGGTTATGTCCAGAGAGCTCGTGGTTATGTCCAGAGAGCTCGTGGTTATATCCCGGTCGCTCTTTGCTCTACATGCTCCAGAGCTACCCTCTAGTCATCGGTGGAGCTCGTCCCTCTACATCCTGCAGCTTAATGTCCCAGAGCTCGCTGCTTTGTCCCAGTCGATCTCCACTGTAGGACCAAACGGCTATTTGCTCTACATGCCCCGAGCGTCCTCTTTATGTCTCTTTCTGCTCTACTTGAGGGCGTTGAGGTGTCCTGAATGCACCACAGAGTTCATCTCTTTACGTCCTTTTTACACCGGGCTTCTTTGTGTCCTCATTATGTCTCTTTACACCGGGCCTGTTTATGTCTTTACGTCTCTTTGCGCTCTACATGAGGGCGTTGAGGTGTCCTGAATGCCCCACAGAGTTCATCATCAGCGCCCTCTGATCCAGCGCCTCTCTCTCTCGCCCGAGCGTCTCCCTCTCTCTCTCCAGCCACAGTCTCTCCGTCTGCACCGTCGCTCTCTCTCTCTCCACGGTCGCTCTCTCTCTCTCCACCGTCGCTCTCTCTCTCTCCACCATCTCCCTCTCTCTCTCCAGCGCCTCCCTCTCTCTCTCCACCATCTCCCACTCTCTCTCCAGGCCTCCCAGCTGAGCCTCGTTCGCCCCAGAGTCGCCTCCATCGTCGCCTCCATCGTCGCCTCCATCGTCGCCTCCATCGTCGCCTCCATCGTCGCCACCAAACGCCTCATCTACGAAGTCTGTGGAGGATTGAGGAAGAGGAGGAGGAAGAGGAAGGGGAGGAAGGGAGGAGCGAGGACGATGTTTTGGGGAGGGATGGTCGTCGTCGTCATGGGTTACGGGGGTGAGGAGGGGGGCGCTGCTCGTCAGACGGCCCTCCATGGCGTCGTTCATCAACTGGAACCACGGCCAGGAGGAGGCGCTGTCCGACATGTTCTCCATCCCAACAGGAGGGTACTTTAGGTCCTGGAGGGGGAGGAGGAGAGGGAGGAAGAGCAGGAGGGGGAGGAAGAGGAGGGGGAGGAAGAGAGAGGTTAGGAAAAGAGGTCGACCAAACTCCAAACTACTTTACAGTTGTTGTTGTTGTTGTTGTTGTGAACGCACCTTATATCTCCTCTTCAGATTGTCCCATTTCTTGGCCATCTGATAGGTCGAGACTTTCCCCTGCAACCCGATCTCCCTGATGATCGCCCTGAACACACACATTCAGACAGGTGAACACACACATTCGGACAGGTGAACACACACACATTCGGACAGGTGAACACACACATTCAGACAGGTGAACACACACATTTGGACAGGTGAACACACACATTCAGACAGGAGAACACACACACATTCGGACAGGTGAACACACACACACATTCAGACAGGTGAACACACACATTCGGACAGGTGAACACACACATTCGGACAGGTGAACACACACATTCGGACAGGTGAACACACACATTCAGACAGGTGAACACACACATTCGGACAGGTGAACACACACACATTTAGACAGGTGAACACACACATTCGGACAGGTGAACACACACACATTTAGACAGGTGAACACACATTCGGACAGGTGAACACACATTCGGACAGGTGAACACACACATTCGGTTAGGTGAACACACACATTCGGACAGGTGAAAACACACACTCGGACAAGTGAACACACACATTCGGACAGGTGAACACACACATTCGGACAGGTGAACACACACACTCGGACAGGTGAACACACACATTTGGAAAGGTGAACACACACATTCGGACAGGTGAACACACATTCAGACAGGTGAACACACACATTTAGACAGGTGAACACACATTCGGACAGGTAAACACACATTCGGACAGGTGAACACACACATTCAGACAGGTGAACACACACATTCGGACAGGTGAACACACACATTCGGACAGGTACACACACACATTCGGACAGGTGAACACACACATTCGGACAGGTGAACACACACATTCGGACACACACACACATTCGGACAGGTGAACACACACATTCGGACACACACACACACATTCGGACAGGTGAACACACACATTCGGACAGGTGAACACACACATTCCATCACAGCTGCCTCTTACTTCCATGCAGCTTTAGCAGCGTTCCTCCTGCCGGTGAACAGCGCCTCGTTAGCGGCTCTCAGTCTGATCATCTTCCTCGTGTCCTGGTCCGTCACTGAGGGGAACACGCATCTCATTATTAAAACACCAATATCAACTATCTATTTTCTATTATATATACTAATTTAATATTAGGGAATAATCACATACGTTCATTTACATCTTTAATCTCTGGGACACAAAGATGACCCAACCTGGGATCAGTGAAGTACATCTTCTCTTACTCTTCTCTGACGGCGTGGAGCACAAAGAAACACGTAATTTTACCTTTTTCTCAGAACTTGGCTTTTTCTATATTTTCTTACTCTTACTCAGAAGTTCATTTATTTATTTATTTTTGTGTGGTCTTCTCTCAGAATTTGACTTTTCTCAGATTTTGATTTGAATCTTTTTATTATTTCACTGTTTTCCTAATTTTACCTTTTTCTCAGAACTTGGATCTTCTCTTACTTTTATAGGAGTTTTCTGAGGGCGTGGAGCACTCCTCTCCGCTGGCGTCGATGTACGTCACGTTCCCGTCGGCGGCGTCGCCCCCCCCCATGGACTCCAGCTCGGACACGCTGCCCCTCCCCTCCAGCAGGCACTCCCTCTCGGGGGGGGGAGGAGGGGGAGGAAGGGGGGAGGAAACAAAGATGGCGTCCTCCTCGCTGCTCCACACCGGCGTCACACGGGCAGCCTTCCCTGCCAGACGGCCCTCCAGAGCGTCACCCATCAGGGAGAACCAGGGCCAGGAGGCGGGGGGCGTCTGGCCCTCCATGCCCCGCGGAGGGAACTTCAGGTCCTAAACACACAGATGAACACTTTAGCCGCGTTCACACTAGGGATGCCAGTGATTATTCGATTATTCGAATATTCGTTACAGTCTCCATAATCGAATATTATTTTTAAAAATCGATTTTATTTATATATATTTTTATTATTATTTATGTTTTTTTTTTTTTTTTTTCTGGCTTAGTTTCAACCAAAATATAGACTAATGCTAATAATAGTAATAGTATTAACAATTGTAAATGGCCATTGGTCACACCACCAGTTTGTTTTACTGTAAACTTGGAGGAAGCCTGCGTGCAGAGCAGACTGCTGCTGCAGCACGCTGCACACCGACCCCGCCCCCATCCCCCCTCTCCCTCACACGTGCGACTAAAGATGAACAAAGCGGCAGGTAAAAAGAGTTCCTCCTCGTGGAACTACTTCGAACTTACAAGTCCAAAGGAAGTTAAATGCAAGCTCTGCGAAAAGACCTTGGTCTATCACAGCTCAACCTCAACAATGCGTTCGCATTTGAGTGCGAAGCACGCCAAAGAGGTGATGACAGAAAACAACGGAATTCCTTTTGTCTGAGTTTTTTTTTCTTTTTTTCCTCTCTCTCCCGCGGGGGGGTGGGGGGGGTGGTGGTCGGTCGAATAATCGATTATTATTCGCCAGGGCTGCCGAATAATCGATTTTGATCATGGTCAGTTTCTGGCAACCCTAGTTCACACCAAGTACTTTGCAGCACTTAGCTCCCAGCACTTATCTCCCAGCACTTAGCTCCCAGCACTTAGTTCCCAGCACTTAGTTCCCAGCACTTAGCTCCCAGCACTTAGCTCCCAGCACTTAGTTCCCAGCACTTAGCTCCCAGCACTTAGTTCCCAGCACTTAGCTCCCAGCACTTAGCTCCCAGCACTTAGTTCCCAGCACTTAGCTCCCAGCACTTAGCTCCCCTATGGATCTAAGAGCCGATCGCGTTCACACCGGAATAAGTCCCTGAGGGAAGATTACGCAAAAGAGCCGCTGACGTCACTTCTTCTTCTTCTGGTTTACTGGCAGGCCACAAACAACTTCACGGCGTATACTGCCACCCGGAGTACCCGGCCGGAAGTCCCCGGAGTTGGGGACTGGCTTCTTGCTACTGAAGCCTTCCGAGTAAATCGCCAGAACGCCGACACCTAATGCTAATGCGAGGATAATAAAATGGTGGCTCTACAAAACATTTCAGAGTTTTACGGGGCGTGGTTTGCAATTCGCCCAGCCAATCAGAACTGGAGCACTTTTCCCCCCCAGGAGAGAACCACCTCTCAGCAGGCACTGAACATGGGGGTCAAAGTTCCCGGCACTAAGTCCTCTTTTTGGTGTGAACGCGACATCAGGGGTGCTAACGGAACTAAAGTGGGAAAGTACGGGGTAAAGTACTCCGGTGTGAACGCGCCTATTTAATCTAAAATAATAATAATATATTTGTTTTACTTTTCAATTTTTTCTCAAATGTTTGCTTTGATCTCCGAATTTCAATTTTTGATTTTTTTTTCAAATAATTAAATTTTTTGACTTTTTTTCTCCGAATTTTTACATTTTCGCTTTGATCTCTGAATTTGAATTTTTTTCTAAGAATTTCAATTGTTTACTTTTTTCTCAGAATTGTAACTTTTTTCTCAAATGTTCGCTTTAAGGCGAGACACCCCAGGTGAATAGGGTAATTTTTTTAACTTAAAGGTATCAGCTAGAAATGTCTCCAGTTAATTACTTACAATAAGGCAATTGTCTTTTGTATTACAAGTTTTCTGAAATAGCATGTTTAAATATACAAATTATCCATTATCTCATTAAATATGCACATATTTTAACACATTTCAGGAATCGAAATCTGAACTTTGGATATAGCCAGATTCAAAATTATTGTTTCATTTTGTAGTCATATTAGTATCTAAGGCTTTTACAGAAGGGATTTTGGATATCTCTTGTTTTCACTCGATAAATCAGAAAATACTGTCAACAGCCCTAAAATATCAATTGTCGCCATGTTTTTAGGTATACAATGTTGTATAATTCAGGCTATGAATTATATATGACCCTGAACCCTTATGTAAAAGCCTTCATAATATTGATAGGAATATAACTGGAAGGTTTGGTGTATGTACGTACTACTGAAGTTGAGATTTCGAACTCAGAGTAGGAGAAGCGCTAGCGCCAGTGAGGCGCTAGCTAAACCCTCCTGTTCTTTGGATGACAGCTTGCACATCGACGCCCTCCGTGAAGGTATTTCATGTTCAGGGTCATTTTTTTTATATAACCTTGCTTCGTGCAAGTGACAATTGTTGTCGTCTTCTCTGTGAACGTTTTTTTCGCCGTTCTTTTGCCATTTTGAGATTTCAATTTCTAGCGGAAAGCTAACCAGGAAGTGTTTTAGCACACCACGTGACGCATCTGAACGAATCACGTTGTCAGAAGTTGACACCAGCCAATGAGAGTTCGTTTCTTGGTTTAAGACCCCTTTGTGCTTTCACGATTGGTTGCTGATACAAAGGAAATGACCATATTTGGATCCGATGAGATTGTGCAGGAGAGACACAGCTTTCCAGCGATACCTCTGTTGACATGGTGCACACAGCGGTCGCGGTACTTTATGTTACGTTAGAATGCTAACTTTTGGTGAATTTAGGAGAAACCTACAGACGCAAATAGACAAACTATAGTAACATAAACACTTAAATGTGTATTTTGTACGTTTTCCTTCCAAAAGCCTGAAAGAAAACATGTTATGGAATCAAAATAGCACAACATCTCAAAATTGACCAGTACTTGAAAAACGATGTTTTTGCCTGCCGTGTCTCGCCTTAATCTTAGAACTTCATTTTTTGACTTTTTTCTAAGAATCTCCATTTTTGAGACGGGATGAGGCGCTCACCTTGAATTTGGTCTTCAGGTTGTCCCACTTCTTGGCCACCTGATCCGGAGTGATCTTCCCCGTCAGACCCATCTCCTTCACGATGCCCCTGAGCACAGAGAGGAACCGTGAGAGGAACCGTGAGAGGAACCGTGAGAGGAACCGTGAGAGGAACCGTGAGAGGAACCGTGAGAGGAACAGTGAGAGGAACAGTGAGAGGAAATGTGAGAGGAAATGTGAGAGGATGTCTCACCTCCATGCAGGCTTGGCCGTGTTCCTCCTGCCGGTGAACAGAGACTCGTTTGAAGATCGCAGCTCAATCAGCCTCCGGATGTCTTCTTCTGTCACTGAAATGAAGGTAGAAGAACTCGGATGAGCTGCAGGTAAACATCTCTTAACCTGCGTCAGGGCCCAGTTCCAAACCACACCCTACACACTGACTCAGCTGAGCGAGGCTCCTCCTGTCAGACGGAGGATGTAAAAACAGCAAAAAGCTTTGGAACAAACTCCTTTCTCTCCGGCAGAAACAGGACATGCCGTAACTTTAGGTAACGACGCTTTCAAACCAGCGTCTCTTGGACAAAAACTCTAAATCAATAACTAAAATAAAAATCTAAAAATCTGTAATTGTGTTTCTTTTTTGTAAATAAACTCCATAATAAAATGCACACATTTACCGTTCTCTGGACTGAACACAGGTACACGATCCTAAGTTAAAAAAACATGAGGTTACCCTCAAGTTGTTAACATCTCGAAGTCGATATTAAATATATCTTGTTGTGCAGTTTATCTGTAAGCAGCGTGTGCATGTCAATGGTCTGCAAAGGCTCAAATCCCCGTTTTCTCAGAACTTGACTTTTCTGTTTGTTATTAGACTTTTTTTCAGAATGTGACATATTTTTAAGAATTTGTTGTTTTTCCGTAATTATACTTTTTTCTCAGAACTTTTGTCTTTTTAAAAAAAAAATTCTATAAATTTCACGTTTTTCCCAGAATTCATTTTTTGCGAATATCGCCTTCTTTCAGAACTTGGCTTTTTTTCTACCAATTTGCCCAAATTTTCCAATTTTTCTCAGAATTAATAATCATACACCTAACTGTTAGTGGTGCACGATAATTATCGGTCCGATAATAGGAATTATGACGTCATCCCGATACCAGTATTAATAGCGCCGATAATATACAATATATTTTTTGGGTAAAAAAAAAGAAAGAAATACTGCGGTGGGTGGATTGGGATGAGGGGCGCTTGTTTTTCACTCGGCTCCTCCCGTTTTGCCAGTACTGTGGTATTAGTGGTTTAGGAAGAGGGGAGTTCTTCACAAATCCAGCGCTCCCTAACTCGTGCCTGGCTGTGGCGTAAATGGTGTGCGGCCGTGAAGCCAGGACAGTAAACAAACATGTCGCCGGTGGTATGGGACTATTTCAAAGCTTCAGAGTTAGATAGTTCGCTTGCTATTTGTATTAACAAATGCAGAAGTTCCACGAGGAGGGAAAAAGGCAACGAGCTATAATACTTCCAACCTGATTAGTCACCTGAAACATCGCCATCGCTACGATGGTGTGTTAAAAGCGTACGAAGACGCCTGCGCTGCTAAACTAGCGGCGAATCCAAAGCCAGCTGCAAAGGCACCGGGGCTTTTACCGATCCACGAGGCTTTTGGAAAAGGCAAGAAGTTTGCCAGAGACGACCCCAGGGCTAAAACGATCTCTAACTTCATCATAGAAATGATGGCGCTTGACGAGAGTCAAAACTGTTCTTGGCTTTGTTTTGTTCATAGTAGTAATGCTCACGTCATTTGCTCACTACTAGTCTTTGTTTTACCACCAGGTGTGCAAAAACTACACGTACATTTAATATATATATATATATTATATTATTATCGGTTATCTGTATCGGTCTTGAGAAGCAGGAAGTTATCGGTATCGGTTTCAAAAAACCAATATCGTGCATCCCTACTAACTGTCTTACACTTGTATGTGAACTCGGCCATCCTCTGCAGGTCTCCCAGCGCCGTGGACCCGCTCTTGTCGTCTTGCTCCACCAGCAGGTCCATCTCAGACTCGGTGAGGAACTCGGCCATGCCGCCCCGGCTCCTCCGCGCTCGTTTCCTCGGCACGGGCGACAGCGGCTCCATGTCCTCGTCCTCGTCCTCCACGATGGGCGTGAGGACGGGCGCGGTGCCCGTGAAGCGGCCCTCCATGGCGTCGTTCATGCGGTAGAACCAGGGCCAGGAGGAGGGGTTGGTCTCCACGCCGCGGGCGGGGAACTTCAGCTCCTGATGGAGACACAGAGCTGCTGTTACCATACACTCACAGCCACGTCTACTAGCCACAGAGCTGCCGTTACCATACACTCACAGCCACGTCTACGCTCTACAGAGCTGCCGTTACCATACACTCACAGCCACGCCTATGCTCTACAGAGCTGCCGTTACCATACACTCACAGCCACGCCTATGCTCTACAGAGCTGCCGTTACCATACACTCACAGCCACGTCTACGCTCCACAGAGCTGCCGTTACCATACACTCACAGCCACGTCTACCAGCCACAGAGCTGCTGTTACCATACACTCACAGCCACGTCTACGCTCTACAGAGCTGCCGTTACCATACACTCACAGCCATGTCTACCAGCTACAGAGCTGCTGTTACCCTACACTCACAGCCACGTCTACGCTCTACAGAGCTGCTGTTACCATACACTCACAGCCACGCCTATGCTCTACAGAGCTGCCGTTACCATACACTCACAGCCATGTCTACAGAGCTGCCGTTACCATACACTCACAGCCATGTCTACCAGCCACAGAGCTGCCGTTACCATACACTCACAGCCATGTCTACCAGCCACAGAGCTGCTGTTACCATACACTCACAGCCACGTCTACGCTCTACAGAGCTGCTGTTACCATACACTCACAGCCACGCCTATGCTCTACAGAGCTGCCGTTACCATACACTCACAGCCATGTCTACAGAGCTGCCGTTACCATACACTCACAGCCATGTCTACCAGCCACAGAGCTGCCGTTACCATACACTCACAGCCATGTCTACAGAGCTGCCGTTACCATACACTCACAGCCACGTCTACGCTCTACAGAGCTGCCGTTACCATACACTCACAGCCACGTCTACAGAGCTGCCGTTACCATACACTCACAGCCACGTCTACGCTTCAGAGCTGCCGTTACCATACACTCACAGCCACGTCTACGCTCTACAGAGCTGCCGTTACCATACACTCACAGCCACGTCTACGCTCCACAGAGCTGCCGTTACCATACACTCACAGCCACGTCTACGCTCCACGTACCATACACTCACAGCCACGTCTACGCTCTACAGAGCTGCCGTTATCATACACTCACAGCCACGTCTACAGAGCTGCCGTTACCATACACTCACAGCCACGTCTATAATCTACAGAGCTGCTGTTACCATACACTCACAGCCACGTCTACGCTCCACAGAGCTGCCGTTACCATACACTCACAGCCACGTCTACGCTCTACAGAGCTGCCGTTACCATACACTCACAGCCACGTCTACGCTCTACAGAGCTGCTGTTACCATACACTCACAGCCACGTCTACGCTCTACAGAGCTGGCGTTACCATACACTCACAGCCACGTCTACGCTCTACAGAGCTGCCGTTACCATACACTCACAGCCACGTCTACGCTCTACAGAGCTGCTGTTACCATACACTCACAGCCACGCCTATGCTCTACAGAGCTGCCGTTACCATACACTCACAGCCATGTCTACCAGCCACAGAGCTGCTGTTACCATACACTCACAGCCACGTCTACGCTCTACAGAGCTGCTGTTACCATACACTCACAGCCACGTCTACAGAGCTGCCGTTACCATACACTCACAGCCACGTCTACGCTTCAGAGCTGCCGTTACCATACACTCACAGCCACGTCTACGCTCTACAGAGCTGCCGTTACCATACACTCACAGCCACGTCTACGCTCCACAGAGCTGCCGTTACCATACACTCACAGCCACGTCTACGCTCTACAGAGCTGCCGTTATCATACACTCACAGCCACGTCTACAGAGCTGCCGTTACCATACACTCACAGCCACGTCTATAATCTACAGAGCTGCTGTTACCATACACTCACAGCCACGTCTATAATCTACAGAGCTGCTGTTACCATACACTCACAGCCACGTCTACGCTCTACAGAGCTGCCGTTACCATACACTCACAGCCACGTCTACGCTCCACAGAGCTGCCGTTACCATACACTCACAGCCATGTCTACAGAGCTGCCGTTACCATACACTCACAGCCACGTCTACGCTCTACAGAGCTGCCGTTACCATACACTCACAGCCACGTCTACAGAGCTGCCGTTACCATACACTCACAGCCACGTCTACAGAGCTGCCGTTACCATACACTCACAGCCACGTCTACGCTTCAGAGCTGCCGTTACCATACACTCACAGCCACGTCTACGCTCTACAGAGCTGCCGTTACCATACACTCACAGCCACGTCTACGCTCCACAGAGCTGCCGTTACCATACACTCACAGCCACGTCTACGCTCCACGTACCATACACTCACAGCCACGTCTACGCTCTACAGAGCTGCCGTTACCATACACTCACAGCCACGTCTACGCTCTACAGAGCTGCCGTTATCATACACTCACAGCCACGTCTACAGAGCTGCCGTTACCATACACTCACAGCCACGTCTATAATCTACAGAGCTGCTGTTACCATACACTCACAGCCACGTCTACGCTCTACAGAGCTGCCGTTACCATACACTCACAGCCACGTCTACGCTCCACAGAGCTGCCGTTACCATACACTCACAGCCACGTCTACGCTCTACAGAGCTGCCGTTACCATACACTCACAGCCACGTCTACGCTCTACAGAGCTGCTGTTACCATACACTCACAGCCACGTCTACGCTCTACAGAGCTGGCGTTACCATACACTCACAGCCACGTCTACGCTCCACAGAGCTGCCGTTACCATACACTCACAGCCACGTCTACGCTCTACAGAGCTGCCGTTACCATACACTCACAGCCACGTCTACGCTCTACAGAGCTGCTGTTACCATACACTCACAGCCACGCCTATGCTCTACAGAGCTGCCGTTACCATACACTCACAGCCATGTCTACCAGCCACAGAGCTGCTGTTACCATACACTCACAGCCACGCCTATGCTCTACAGAGCTGCCGTTACCATACACTCACAGCCATGTCTACCAGCCACAGAGCTGCTGTTACCATACACTCACAGCCACGTCTACGCTCTACAGAGCTGCTGTTACCATACACTCACAGCCACGTCTACAGAGCTGCCGTTACCATACACTCACAGCCACGTCTACGCTTCAGAGCTGCCGTTACCATACACTCACAGCCACGTCTACGCTCTACAGAGCTGCCGTTACCATACACTCACAGCCACGTCTACGCTCCACAGAGCTGCCGTTACCATACACTCACAGCCACGTCTACGCTCCACGTACCATACACTCACAGCCACGTCTACGCTCTACAGAGCTGCCGTTATCATACACTCACAGCCACGTCTACAGAGCTGCCGTTACCATACACTCACAGCCACGTCTATAATCTACAGAGCTGCTGTTACCATACACTCACAGCCACGTCTACGCTCTACAGAGCTGCCGTTACCATACACTCACAGCCACGTCTACGCTCCACAGAGCTGCCGTTACCATACACTCACAGCCACGTCTACGCTCTACAGAGCTGCCGTTACCATACACTCACAGCCACGTCTACGCTCTACAGAGCTGCTGTTACCATACACTCACAGCCACGTCTACGCTCTACAGAGCTGCCGTTACCATACACTCACAGCCACGTCTACGCTCCACAGAGCTGCCGTTACCATACACTCACAGCCACGTCTACGCTCTACAGAGCTGCCGTTACCATACACTCACAGCCACGTCTACGCTCTACAGAGCTGCTGTTACCATACACTCACAGCCACGCCTATGCTCTACAGAGCTGCCGTTACCATACACTCACAGCCATGTCTACCAGCCACAGAGCTGCTGTTACCATACACTCACAGCCACGCCTATGCTCTACAGAGCTGCCGTTACCATACACTCACAGCCATGTCTACCAGCCACAGAGCTGCCGTTACCATACACTCACAGCCATGTCTACCAGCCACAGAGCTGCTGTTACCATACACTCACAGCCACGTCTACGCTCTACAGAGCTGCTGTTACCATACACTCACAGCCACGTCTACGCTCTACAGAGCTGCCGTTACCATACACTCACAGCCACGTCTACAGAGCTGCCGTTACCATACACTCACAGCCACGTCTACAGAGCTGCCGTTACCATACACTCACAGCCACGTCTACCAGCTACAGAGCTGCCGTTACCATACACTCACAGCCACGTCTACACTCTACAGAGCTGCCGTTACCATACACTCACAGCCACGTGTACGCTCTACAGAGCTGCCGTTACCATACACTCACAGCCACGTCTACACTCCACAGAGCTGCCGTTACCATACACTCACAGCCACGTCTACACTCCACAGAGCTGCTGTTACCATACACTCACAGCCACGTCTACGCTCCACAGAGCTGCCGTTACCATACACTCACAGCCACGTCTACGCTCTACAGAGCTGCCGTTACCATACACTCACAGCCACGTCTACGCTTCAGAGCTGCCGTTACCATACACTCACAGCCACGTCTACGCTCTACAGAGCTGCCGTTACCATACACTCACAGCCACGTCTACGCTCCACAGAGCTGCTGTTACCATACACTCACAGCCACGTCTACGCTTCACAGAGCTGCCGTTACCATACACTCACAGCCACGTCTACGCTCTACAGAGCTGCCGTTACCATACACTCACAGCCACGTCTACGCTCTACCAGCTAGAGCTGCCGTTACCATACACTCACAGCCACGTCTACGCTCCACAGAGCTGCTGTTACCATACACTCACAGCCACGTCTACGCTCTACAGAGCTGCCGTTACCATACACTCACAGCCACGTCTACAGAGCTGCCGTTACCATACACTCACAGCCACGTCTACCAGCTACAGAGCTGCTGTTACCATACACTCACAGCCACGTCTACGCTCCACAGAGCTGCTGTTACCATACACTCACAGCCACGTCTACGCTCCACAGAGCTGCCGTTACCATACACTCACAGCCACGTCTACGCTCTACAGAGCTGCCGTTACCATACACTCACAGCCACGTCTACGCTCCACAGAGCTGCTGTTACCATACACTCACAGCCACGTCTACGCTCCACAGAGCTGCCGTTACCATACACTCACAGCCACGTCTACCAGCTACAGAGCTGCTGTTACCATACACTCACAGCCACGTCTACGCTCCACAGAGCTGCCGTTACCATACACTCACAGCCACGTCTACGCTCCACAGAGCTGCTGTTACCATACACTCACAGCCACGTCTACACTCTACAGAGCTGCCGTTACCATACACTCACAGCCACGCCTACGCTCTACAGAGCTGCCGTTACCATACACTCACAGCCACGTCTACGCTCTACAGAGCTGCCGTTACCATACACTCACAGCCACGCCTACGCTCTACAGAGCTGCTGTTACCATACACTCACAGCCACGTCTACGCTCTACAGAGCTGCCGTTACCATACACTCACAGCCACGTCTACGCTCTACAGAGCTGCTGTTACCATACACTCACAGCCACGTCTACGCTCTACAGAGTTGCCGTTACCATACACTCACAGCCACGTCTACAGAGCTGACGTTACCATACACTCACAGCCACGCCTACCAGCTACAGAGCTGCTGTTACCATACACTCACAATCACGTCTACACTCCACAGAGCTGCCGTTACCATACACTCACAGCCACGTCTACGCTCTACAGAGCTGCCGTTACCATACACTCACAGCCACGTCTACGCTCTACAGAGCTGCTGTTACCATACACTCACAGCCACGTCTACGCTCTACAGAGTTGCCGTTACCATACACTCACAGCCACGTCTACAGAGCTGACGTTACCATACACTCACAGCCACGCCTACCAGCTACAGAGCTGCTTTTACCATACACTCACAGCCACGTCTACGCTCTACCAGCTAGAGCTGCTGTTACCATACACTCACAGCCACGTCTATGCTCTACCAGCTACAGAGCTGCTGTTACCATACACTCACAGCCACGTCTACGCTTCACAGAGCTGCCGTTACCATACACTCACAGCCACGTCTACGCTCTACCAGCTAGAGCTGCTGTTACCATACACTCACAGCCACGTCTATGCTCTACCAGCTACAGAGCTGCTGTTACCATACACTCACAGCCACGTCTACGCTCCACAGAGCTGCTGTTACCATACACTCACAGCCACGTCTACGCTCCACAGAGCTGCCGTTACCATACACTCACAGCCACGTCTACCAGCTACAGAGCTGCTGTTACCATACACTCACAGCCACGTCTACGCTCCACAGAGCTGCCGTTACCATACACTCACAGCCACGTCTACGCTCCACAGAGCTGCTGTTACCATACACTCACAGCCACGTCTACGCTCCACAGAGCTGCTGTTACCATACACTCACAGCCACGTCTACGCTCCACAGAGCTGCCGTTACCATACACTCACAGCCACGTCTACCAGCTACAGAGCTGCTGTTACCATACACTCACAGCCACGTCTACGCTCCACAGAGCTGCCGTTACCATACACTCACAGCCACGTCTACGCTCCACAGAGCTGCTGTTACCATACACTCACAGCCACGTCTACGCTCTACAGAGCTGCTGTTACCATACACTCACAGCCACGTCTACGCTCTACAGAGCTGCCGTTACCATACACTCACAGCCACGTCTACAGAGCTGCCGTTACCATACACTCACAGCCACGCCTACCAGCTACAGAGCTGCTGTTACCATACACTCACAGCCACGTCTACACTCCACAGAGCTGCCGTTACCATACACTCACAGCCACGTCTACGCTCTACCAGCTAGAGCTGCTGTTACCATACACTCACAGCCACGTCTACACTCCACAGAGCTGCTGTTACCATACACTCACAGCCACGTCTACACTCCACAGAGCTGCCGTTACCATACACTCACAGCCACGTCTACACTCCACAGAGCTGCCGTTACCATACACTCACAGCCACGTCTACACTCCACAGAGCTGCCGTTACCATACACTCACAGCCACGTCTACACTCCACAGAGCTGACGTTACCATACACTCACAGCCACGTCTACACTCCACAGAGCTGCCGTTACCATACACTCACAGCCACGTCTACGCTTCACAGAGCTGCCGTTACCATACACTCACAGCCACGTCTACGCTCCACAGAGCTGCCGTTACCATACACTCACAGCCACGTCTACACTCCACAGAGCTGCCGTTACCATACACTCACAGCCACGTCTACACTCCACAGAGCTGCCGTTACCATACACTCACAGCCACGTCTACACTCCACAGAGCTGCCGTTACCATACACTCACAGCCACGTCTACACTCCACAGAGCTGCCGTTACCATACACTCACAGCCACGTCTACACTCCACAGAGCTGCCGTTACCATACACTCACAGCCACGTCTACACTCCACAGAGCTGCCGTTACCATACACTCACAGCCACGTCTACACTCCACAGAGCTGCTGTTACCATACACTCACAGCCACGTCTACACTCCACAGAGCTGCTGTTACCATACACTCACAGCCACGTCTACGCTCTACCAGTTAGAGCTGCTGTTACCATACACTCACAGCCACGTCTACACTCCACAGAGCTGCCGTTACCATACACTCACAGCCACGTCTACACTCCACAGAGCTGCTGTTACCATACACTCACAGCCACGTCTACACTCCACAGAGCTGCTGTTACCATACACTCACAGCCACGTCTACACTCCACAGAGCTGCTGTTACCATACACTCACAGCCACGTCTACACTCCACAGAGCTGCCGTTACCATACACTCACAGCCACGTCTACACTCCACAGAGCTGCTGTTACCATACACTCACAGCCACGTCTACGCTTCACAGAGCTGCCGTTACCATACACTCACAGCCACGTCTACACTCCACAGAGCTGCCGTTACCATACACTCACAGCCACGTCTACACTCCACAGAGCTGCTGTTACCATACACTCACAGCCACGTCTACACTCCACAGAGCTGCCGTTACCATACACTCACAGCCACGTCTACACTCCACAGAGCTGCCGTTACCATACACTCACAGCCACGTCTACACTCCACAGAGCTGCTGTTACCATACACTCACAGCCACGTCTACACTCCACAGAGCTGCTGTTACCATACACTCACAGCCACGTCTACACTCCACAGAGCTGCCGTTACCATACACTCACAGCCACGTCTACACTCCACAGAGCTGCTGTTACCATACACTCACAGCCACGTCTACGCTCTACCAGCTACAGAGCTGCCGTTACCATACACTCACAGCCACTTGGAATTAGAATAGTTCATCTCTTCTCTAATGTGCAGTGCCTCGTCTCTCATGCTCCTGCAACACTAACATTTCCCACATTGGGATGAATAACGTCCGTCTGATCTGAGGGGGGCCTACCTTGTACCTCCTCTTCAGGTTGTCCCACTTCTTGGCCAGCTGCTCGGTGGTCAGCTTCCCCTGAAGACCCAGCTCGTACAGGATGGCTCTGAAAGACACGCAGGTTCAAGGACTGAAGACCGTGGACACAATCTATCTGAGGGGTGAGAGCTGTTACTAAGGACATGTCTCTGAAGTGTCCTGCTCCAAACCCCAAACAGATCCTTGTAGCCCCCCCCCCCCTCTCTTCCAGCTGTTACTAAGGACATGTCTCTGAAGTGTCCTGCTCCAAACCCCAAACAGGTCCTTGTAGCCCCCCCCCCTCTCTTCCAGCTGTTACTAAGGACATGTCTCTGAAGTGTCCTGCTCCAAACCCCAAACAGGTCCTTGTAGCCCCACCCCTCTCTTCCAGCTGTTACTAAGGACATGTCTCTGAAGTGTCCTGCTCCAAACCCCAAACAGGTCCTTGTAGCCCCCCCCCCTCTCTTCCAGCTGTTACTAAGGACATGTCTCTGAAGTGTCCTGCTCCAAACCCCAAACAGGTCCTTGTAGCCCCCCCCCTCTCTTCCAGCTGTTACTAAGGACATGTCTCTGAAGTGTCCTGCTCCAAACCCCAAACAGGTCCTTGTAGCCCCCCCCCCTCTCTTCCAGCTGTTACTAAGGACATGTCTCTGAAGTGTCCTGCTCCAAACCCCAAACAGGTCCTTGTAGCCCCCCCCCTCTCTTCCAGCTGTTACTAAGGACATGTCTCTGAAGTGTCCTGCTCCAAACCCCAAACAGATCCTTGTAGCCCCCCCCCTCTCTTCCAGCTGTTACTAAGGACATGTCTCTGAAGTGTCCTGCTCCAAACCCCAAACAGGTCCTTGTAGCCCCCCCCCTCTCTTCCAGCTGTTACTAAGGACATGTCTCTGAAGTGTCCTGCTCCAAACCCCAAACAGGTCCTTGTAGCCCCCCCCCCTCTCTTCCAGCTGTTCCTAAAGAGCTGACTCTGGGTCAGTAGCTTCAGAGAGAGAGTAGATCTCATCAGGAGAACTCTCCCAGCAGAAACTCAGCTAAATGCTGCCGTGATGAAACTCCACATCATGTTCCAAACCACATGGTGATGCAGAGAAGACATCAGAAAGTGCACTTTGCATGATAGGAGACCTTTAAGACTGGTGTGTAAAGTCAGACGAGATTATATTTTATTATCAAAAACACTTCATTATATTCCTTGTACACAAACTAAAAAGAGACCGAAATGAGTCTCACCTCCAGGCGGGTTTGGCGGAGTGTTTCCTTCCGGTGAACAGAGCCTCGTTTGCTGCTCGAAGTTTGATCATCCTCTCCGTTTCCGTTTCAGACACTGAGGAAACACAACAGCAGCAAATATTAAACCACTGAGACGAGAAATAAGGATTCAGAAGCAGAAACTATGTGTGAAAAGAGTCAGTTTTCTATCCGAGTTTGATTACAACCCGCTCAAGAGGAGGTAGGCTGGGAATCACCAGGCTCCCCACGATACGATGCTGTCGCGATACTTAAGCCACGATACGATGCTGTCGCGATACTTAAGCCACGATACGATGCTGTCGCGATACTTAAGCCACGATACGATGCTGTCGCAATACTTAAGCCACGATACGATGCTGTCGCGATACTTAAGCCACGATACGATACTGTCGCGATACTTGAGCCACGATACGATGCTGTCGCGATACTTGAGCCACGATACGATGCTGTCGCGATACTTAAGCCACGATACGATGCTGTCGCGATACTTGAGCCACGATACGATGCTGTCGCGATACCTGAGCCACGATACGATGCTGTCGCGATACTTAAGCCACGATACGATGCTGTCGCGATACTTAAGCCACGATACGATGCTGTTGCGATACTTACGCCACGATACGACGCTGTCGCGATACTTAAGCCACGATACGATGCTGTCGCGATACTTAAGCCACGATACGATGCTGTCGCGATACTTAAGCCACGATACGATGCTGTCGCGATACTTAAGCCACGATACTGTCGCGATACTTAAGCCACGATACGATGCTGTCGCGATACTTAAGCCACGATACTGTCGTGATACTTAAGCCACGATACGATGCTGTCGCGATACTTAAGCCACGATACGATGCTGTCGCGATACTTAAGCCACGATACGATGCTGTCGCGATACTTAAGCCACGATACGATGCTGTCGCGATACTTAAGCCACGATACGATGCTGTCACGATACTTAAACCACGATACGATGCTGTCGCGATACTTAAGCCACGATACGATGCTGTCGCGATACTTAAGCCACGATACGATGCTGTTGCGATACTTAAGCCACGATACGATGCTGTCGCGATACTTAAGCCACGATACGATGCTGTCACGATACTTAAGCCGCGATGCTGTCGCGATACTTAAGCCATGATACGATGCTGTCGCGATACTTAAGCCACGATACGATGCTGTCGCGATACCTAAGCCACGATACGATGCTGTCGCGATACTTAAGCCACGATACGATGATGTTGCAATACTTAAGCCACGATACGATGCTGTCGCGATACTTAAGCCACGATACTGTTGCGATACTTAAGCCACGATAATGTTGCGATACTTAAGCCACGATACTGTCGCGATACTTAAGCCACGATACGATGCTGTCGCGATACTTAAACCACGATACGATGCTGTCGCGATACTTAAGCCACGATACGATGCTGTCGCGATGCTTAAACCACGATACGATGCTGTCGCGATGCTTAAGCCACGATACTGTTGCGATACTTAAGCCACGATACGATGCTGTCGCGATACTTAAGCCACGATACGATGCTGTCGCGATACTTAAGCCACGATACGATGCTGTCGCGATACTTAAGCCACGATACTGTCGCGATACTTAAGCCACGATACTGTTGCGATACTTAAGCCACGATACGATGCTGTCACGATACTTACGCCACGATACGATGCTGTCGCGATACTTACGCCACGATACTGCCGCGATACTTAAACCACGATACGATGCTGTCGCAATACTTAAGCCACGATGCGATACTTAAGCCACGATACGATGCTGTCGCGATACTTAAGCCACGATACGATGCTGTCGCGATACTTAAGCCACGATACGATGCTGTCGCGATACTTAAGCCACGATACGATGCTGTCGCGATACTTAAGCCACGATACGATGCTGTCGCGATACTTAAGCCACGATACGATGCTGTCGCGATACTTAAGCCGCGATGCTGTCGCGATACTTAAGCCACGATGCCATACTATCACGATACTTAAGCCACGATGCCATACTATCACGATACTTAAGCCACGATGCCATACTATCACGATACTTAAGCCACGATGCCATACTATCACGATACTTAAGCCACGATACGATACTATCACGATACTTAAGCCACGATACGATGCTGTCGCGATACTTAAGCATCCTGTTTACGTCACGTTGTTGTTTTGATTGATTGATTGAAAAGTGTATTAACAGCTTGTATATTGGGTACAGTACAGTACAGCTCAAAACATACAATTGTTAAGGGGATGCAGACCAGAGAAAGACTTTCGTCTTGTTTACATCAGGGTCCCCCATTTACGTCAGGAGACATCTTGTTTACGGGCGTCATGTTGTTCTTGATAGTTGACAGAAGTCTTAGGCCTCTCACGATAATTAATTTTGCTGGACGTTTTAAAATGTATTGCGATAAACGATAATATTGTCGTCACCGTTGTTAGACCACTGACATAATGATAATATATAATAATAATTCAAGTACATCCTTTTTTATTGAACATTGCAAATGAAATGTGAAATAATATTTAAATTATATATAATAAATAAAACAAATAAATAAAATTATAAAAATGTATTAAATAAATCACACAATAAATTAAATAGACTCAGGCTGGGAAACGGAGCTTGTGGCCAAAACACGCAATTGCATTTGTGAAAATAAAGTAAGTGGGGAGGGGGGGGGGCCGTGTTTGCTCCCAGCTGGGAAACGGAACGGGGTGGTTGTGTTTCAGGTGCAGTTTGAGGTTGATCGTATTGCTAGGTTTTGTCGCTACCTTTTTAAAACAAATGCAACACACCGCCTGGCTCATTCAAGTCTGTAGGTTCGCCTCGTTGATATGGCTTAAATCCAAAATATTCCCACACCGCAGATGTGGAGTTAGGTTTTGCAACCACTTCCATTTAACTTTGATTTCATTTCATTTTTATTTGTCCCGCTCATGGTACGCAAAACCAAATGTACAATAATTGCCACAAAACATGACTACCATTTAGAGAAAAGGAGCAGGGAGAAGAATAAAATCTTATGTGACCTGCCCCTTTCTAAAAAAAACAAATAAATACAAATGGATGGTCTGCCCTTCATAATAATAATATTTTTTTCACAGCCAAACATAACAGTATCTTAGGATACTAAGAGAAACACACAAAAAAAATACTTATTTCCCACTTGACGGTTAACGGAAAGAAACAAAACAACACCAAAACATCACATGTATAAGGAAAAGAAACTTCAAATTCCCCTCGAGTAAGTCACACGTTGTCTCCTGCTTGTCTCTATATTATTCATTTGGCTCCTACGCTGCTGCACACGGAGTGTCCTGACCGGCTGTGAGCCCCGCCCCTCACAGCGCGCCTGGCTGTGTGAGCCCCGCCCCTCACAGCGCGCCTGGCTGTGTGAGCCCCTCACAGCGCACCTGGCTGTGTGAGCCCCGCCCCTCACAGCGCACCTGGCTGTGTGAGCCCCGCCCCTCACAGCGCACCTGGCTGTGTGAGCCCCGCCCCTCACAGTGCACCTGGCTGTGTAAGCCCCGCCCCTCACAGCGCACTTGGCTGTGTGAGCCCCGCCCCTCACAGCGCACCTGGCTGTGTGAGCCCCGCCCCTCACAGCGCACCTGGCTGTGTGAGCCCCGCCCCTCACAGGGCACCTGGCTGTGTGAGCCCCGCCCCTCACAGCGCGCCTGGCTGTGTGAGCCCCGCCCCTCACAGCGCGCCTGGCTATGTGAGCCCCGCCCCTCACAGCGCACCTGGCTGTGTGAGCCCCGCCCCTCACAGCGCGCCTGGCTGTGTGAGCCCCGCCCCTCACAGCGCACCTGGCTGTGTGAGCCCCACCCCTCACAGCGCACCTGGCTGTGTGAGCCCCACCCCTCACAGCGCGCCTGGCTGTGTGAGCCCCGCCCCTCACAGCGCACCTGGCTGTGTGAGCCCCACCCCTCACAGCGCACCTGGCTGTGTGTGAGCCCCTCACAGCGCACCTGGCTGTGTGTGAGCCCCACCCCTCACAGCGCACCTGGCTGTGTGTGAGCCCCTCACAGCGCGCCTGGCTGTGTGAGCCCCACCCCTCACAGCGTACCTGGCTGTGTGAGCCCCACCCCTCACAGCGCACCTGGCTGTGTGAGCCCCACCCCTCACAGCGCGCCTGGCTGTGTGAGCCCCGCCCCTCACAGCGCACCTGGCTGTGTGAGCCCCCACCCCTCACAGCGCACCTGGCTGTGTGTGAGCCCCTCACAGCACGCCTGGCTGTGTGAGCCCCACCCCTCACAGCGCACCTGGCTGTGTGAGCCCCACCCCTCACAGCGCACCTGGCTGTGTGAGCCCCACCCCTCACAGCGCACCTGGCTGTGTGTGAGCCCCTCACAGCGCACCTGGCTGTGTGTGAGCCCCTCACAGCGCACCTGGCTGTGTGAGCCCCACCCCTCACAGCGCACCTGGCTGTGTGTGAGCCCCTCACAGCGCGCCTGGCTGTGTGAGCCCCACCCCTCACAGCGTACCTGGCTGTGTGAGCCCCACCCTCACAGCGCACCTGGCTGTGTGAGCCCCACCCCTCACAGCGCGCCTGGCTGTGTGAGCCCCCGCCCCTCACAGCGCACCTGGCTGTGTGAGCCCCACCCCTCACAGCGCACCTGGCTGTGTGTGAGCCCCTCACAGCACGCCTGGCTGTGTGAGCCCCACCCCTCACAGCGCACCTGGCTGTGTGAGCCCCACCCCTCACAGCGCACCTGGCTGTGTGTGAGCCCCCCTCACAGCACGCCTGGCTGTGTGAGCCCCACCCCTCACAGCGCACCTGGCTGTGTGAGCCCCACCCCTCACAGCGCACCTGGCTGTGTGAGCCCCACCCCTCACAGCGCACCTGGCTGTGTGTGAGCCCCTCACAGCGCACCTGGCTGTGTGTGAGCCCTCTCACAGCGCGCCTGGCTGTGTGAGCCCCACCCCTCACAGCGCACCTGGCTGTGTGAGCCCCACCCCTCACAGCGCACCTGGCTGTGTGAGCCCCACCCCTCACAGCGCACCTGGCTGTGTGTGAGCCCCTCACAGCGCACCTGGCTGTGTGTGAGCCCCTCACAGCGCGCCTGGCTGTGTGAGCCCCACCCCTCACAGCGCGCCTGGCTGTTGTGAGCCCCGCCCCTCACAGCGCACCTGGCTGTGTGAGCCCCACCCCTCACAGCGCACCTGGCTGTGTGTGAGCCCCTCACAGCACGCCTGGCTGTGTGAGCCCCACCCCTCACAGCGCACCTGGCTGTGTGAGCCCCACCCCTCACAGCGCACCTGGCTGTGTGTGAGCCCCTCACAGCACGCCTGGCTGTGTGAGCCCCACCCCTCACAGCGCACCTGGCTGTGTGAGCCCCACCCCTCACAGCGCACCTGGCTGTGTGAGCCCCACCCCTCACAGCGCACCTGGCTGTGTGTGAGCCCCTCACAGCGCACCTGGCTGTGTGTGAGCCCCTCACAGCGCGCCTGGCTGTGTGAGCCCCACCCCTCACAGCGCACCTGGCTGTGTGAGCCCCACCCCTCACAGCGCACCTGTGTGTGAGCCCTTTGATCTGATTGGATGATTTGAATGAATTCTCTCTCCCTATTTAACCCTTTAGAGATCTGGGCCAACAAATATATTTCCGTATCAACTTTAAAACCACGTATCTACGGTTTCACTGGGTCGCACGGAACAAAGACTGGCATAGAGTTTCAAGCCAGTACTTTCGACAGCAGTAGCTGTCAATGTCGGCCCGACTGTTGTTTTGATGCGGTGCCGGCTTGAACAGGTCACATGATCACGGTCGACTCCTAAGGGTTAATGAAATTATGTGTATTTTGATATCTTATAAACAAGATCAGTGACACAGGACTCATACTAGATATTTCTAGAAACCCCCCTGAAGGCCCTTTGATCTGATTGGATGATATGAATGAATTCCCTCTTTAATGAAATGATCTGTATTCTGGGATCTTTTTCCATCTCCTTACTTTTGTAAGAGCACTCACTCATCCTCCTCCAGCCCATCGGCACCCCCTCAGTGGGAGCAGCGTCCCCGTGCAGCGTCCCATCATGCACTGCTGCTTCCTGCGCCACCGTGTCCTCCATCTCCGTCTTGATGAGGAACTCCAGGATGTCGGTGTTCTCCTGGCTCTGGTTCTGGGTCTGGCTGTGGCTCTGGTTCTGGGTCTGGTTGTGGGTCTGGTTCTGGGTCTGGCTGTGGCTCTGGTTCTGGTTGTGGCTCTGGTTGTGGCTCTGGTTCTGGGTCTGGCTGTGGTTCTGGTTCTGGGTCTGGCTGTGGTTCTGGGTCTGGCTGTGGCTCTGGGTCTGGTTCTGGCTGTGGGTCCCGTCCAGGCTGAGCACCAGGCTGCTGTTGAAGAGGCGTCCGTGCATCGCCTCGTCCATGATGTGGAACCAGGGCCACGACTCCACCGCCCCCCCCAGGCTGTCCTGACCCTGGTACGGCTGCTTCAGGTCCTGAAAACACACACGTTTATTCATACAACAGCTTTCAACACAAGGCATATATTATAGGTCTCAGACATATGAAAATATATTAAAAACATGAAATCAGAGTTAACTATATTCCCCGCGAATATCAAGCAGTATTTGCACATGAGCAGTGTCTCAGTGAACCCTCCTCACCTTGTATTTAGTCCGCAGGTTGTCCCACTTCTTGGCGATCTGGTCGGGCGTCAGCTTCCCCTCCAGACCGAGACCCTTCAGGATGGTGCTGAGGAACAGACAGAGCGTCACCAGAGGACACATCAGCACAGGAGATCATCACTTACTGCATTTAAACACTGCAGTGGTTGTCCATCCCACGCAGGCAGACAAAGGCCTCAGATCTGTAGTTAGGAACATTACCTGGATCCAGCAGCAGACACGTTCCCGCGCCATGGACAGAATATTACAGTGACTGTTATTTTGTGTTTATTGATTGTTGTGTTTTTATTTACAGGGTTCCTGCAGGTTTCACCAACTCAAAGTTAAGACTTTTTAAGACCACTTTGAATAGAATTTAAGACCTATTTCACGGCAAGAAAGTATAAAGGAGAATTGCTTTGAAAGATGAAATACGTCAATGTATTACTTTGCAGCCGTGATCGCAACACATTAGTAACCTTCAAATCCCATCATTTAAGACCTTCAGAATCATATTTAAGAACTTTCTTGTTTTTATTTATCATATTTAAGACTTTTGCACACATTTTGATATACATTTGTTTTTATATTCAGGATTTTGTGAACCGGTATTTCGATCTCTCTCTGTGTACACACACACAGGTTGTTGATGTTGCGTTTGTTTAACTTGATCTGAGTGCAAAAGATCAACACACACAACACACACACACACACACACACACACACACACAACACACACACACACACACACACACACACACACACACAACACACACACACACACACACACACACACACACACACACACACACACACACCACACACACACACACACACACACACACACAACACACACACACACACAACACACACACACACACACACACACACACACACACACACACACACACACACACACACACACACCTCCACGCTAACTTGGCAGAGTTCCTCTTCCCGGTGAACAGCGCCTCGTTGGACGCCCTGAGCTCGATCAGCCTCTTCACGTCCTCCTCGGTCACTGCAGGTCAGAGGTCAGAGGTCAGGGTCAGTACATCTACAGTGTATCAATAAAGTAAATATTAACTTATCTTACGACCCCCGCCCATTCAGTTCCTACAACAATACTCACTTTTATAGGAGTTTTCTGGGAACTGCGGGTTCAGGGCCATTGTGATCATGGAAGAAGATGAAGATGAAGAAGCTCCTTATTCCTGCTCCAGCGAGGGAGGAAGAGGGGAAGGAAAGGAAACGAGGAGGGGTGGAATTGTGCTCAACACGGCTGTAAAAAGAGAACTGGACCCAGCCTTGTTCAGTCCTGTGAAGCTGCTCAGTGCTGCATGAAGCCAGAAATGGAGCGACTGTAGATCCAGAAAGGACCCGGATGTGGGCCCACTGAGCATGCGCAGTTCAGTTTTCCCTTAGGCCCCGCCTCCGGTCTCCAGCTCTCTGTCAGTCAGATGAATGGAGAAATAAATCAGGATTCTGCTTTTAGAGGATTTTTTTTAGGCCGAGTGACGTCACGGACTGGTGTAGTACCGCCGGTTGGCCACTAGGTCATTCCAAATATGGGATTCAACCTACAGCGCACTTCCTGGTGCTTCTGATATTCGCCTGTAGTACAGTTTGATTTAACTTGGGACTATTTAAGGTCATTTTGCTGAAGCTAAGTGTAGGAATACTTCAAAATGTTCCTCAAGTGAAAGTATAAAGTATTCTCATCTAAATATAGTTAAAGACAGTAAAAGTAGTCGTTGTGCAGATTGGT
>NW_022991285.1:0-105000 GCF_902827175.1 Gymnodraco acuticeps
TCCTTAATGGGAAAATAAACAATTATGTGTGCCTCGAGTTATTTGGGGGGGGGGGGGGGGGGGGGGGGGGTAAAACTCTCAAAAATAGCAGTCCAACATCCAAACTACACACATGCTTTCAGGTAATCCATCATGGAACAACAACAGTGTCAAGACTTCATAAAGAAAATTAACAATTTGCTGAAAAACTTCAATCCAGAAAATGTTTCATTATATCCCATCTGTTGGTTTTCCACAGTAGGCTAGGCTACTTTGATGTTTTTAATCTGATATATGTATATAAAGGAGTGGCGTAATCATTTGTAATTACAATAATATTAACCTTTTATCGTAATAATGGTTTTCTCTTACCTTAAGGTTTGCTCAAACGAGTTGGATTCAGGTACAAACTGTAAAAACGTGTTGACAAATTGATGTATACCCCCATTAATTGTGAGATTAGATCTTGTTTAATCCTTAATACCAAAAATGTAGACATGATGAACTCCGTATTGATGATGATAAAGCCCTATCATTATTCAGACTGTAGAGAAAGGGAGACTCTGTATTCGACATGTATTGCAGGCCTGGATCATTACTTTGTTCACGACGAGTCAGAAAATATGAAATTGGTGCCAAGCTCTTTTAAATCCCCTTAGTAGCAACATTGGAGTAGTATTAGTCTCGAGTGTGAGTATTTATTGTGTTTTTTGTGTGTTTTTTTCAGATACATCTCGGATGATGATACTTTAAAGTATCTGGAGAAGCATTCTTTCCACAACCTGTCCAGGGTCAGCCACATGTATGTAACCTTCAAGCAGCGCAGGTCCATTTTGATTCAAATAAACCTCTCGTGAATTCACAAAGGAGCGAGCAAGTGCTATTGGTTCTGTTTCAATTACCGATTTATCTGATGAAATTACACCCAAAAAAAGTTCTGCAGCTGAGTGTAATTCTTCCATTTGAATCATTCAATTGCAATTATATAATACAACACTAAAGATGATGATGTTCTCAATGATATATTTGGCTATTAGCACCTATTAATGTACATTTCACTGTTTTTCATTAAAAGGGGCTAATTATACGCCAATTAAAATGTATATTACCTTAAATGTTAGTATTATTATACTACTACTACTTCTTATTTATGAAGGTTAAATTAATGCAATGTTCCCCGATCTCTTGTGAGTCTAAGAAGTCTTATGTTATTCATATAATATTTTTAATGCCAGTGTGTTTATCATTTACCATTTTCCCTTCAGATCTTGTTTTTAAAGCCACATTTTAATTGAAGTGCCAAAAATGTACTGTTACTATCCCGGCTCGATACATATAGAAATCAACACAGAAACTATGGACATGTTAGAGTAGATAAGGGCGAAGGACGTTATATTTAGTGACCAAACCACATTAAAACTAAACTATTGTGAGCCATTTTCTACCAGAAAAAGAAATTATAAGATAGATAGATAGACAGATAGACAGACAGATAGATAGATAGATAGATAGATAGATAGATAGATAGATAGATAGATAGATAGATAGATAGATAGATAGATAGATAGATAGATAGATAGATAGATACATAGATAGATAGATAGATAGATAGATAGACAGATAGACAGACAGATAGATAGATAGATAGATAGACAGATAGATAGACAGATAGATAGATAGATAGATAGATAGATAGATAGATAGATAGATAGATAGATAGATAGATAGATAGATAGATAGATAAATACATAGATAGATAGATACATAGATACATAGATAGATACATAGATACATAGATACAGGGACGTGCACAGGTACGGGCTAATGTTGCCCGGGCAACGGCCCGTTTGGCCTTTTTGGGTGACCTGCCCCTCTGGAGAGAGCGAGAGTTTGTTTTTCTTTTTTCTGTTGTGGCCGAATCAACATGATGAGCCCACAAGTAGTATGGTAACGTCTCGCTGCGGGAAACACACTTTGTCAGCGCTGTCATCTGCCGGTGCGTTAAGACCACCTCAGTGTCAGATTTTGGAAACTTGATTTTGAGTTGTCTCATGGCAGTTAGGGTATAAGGGACAAACCAGGGGACTTTTACTTCCTCTTGATACCGTCGGTTATTTACAAACAAACACCTAAATATAGCCTACTTGGTGTTATTGTGCTTCTGTCTTTCTGTGTCTTTTCATCTGTAAACTCCCTCACCGCTCGCTCTCTTTTCTTGATCGCCCTCTCTCAGAGAACACTTCACTGTCCCGCTTCATTGTAGGATTTCTGCCATGTCTCTACCTTAGATACCTTACCGTTACTGGCTGCGCTCATAAAGAATGATAAGAATAAGAATAATGCGTATTGAACTGGTTTCATTCATTAGTGAGTTTATTTAAGGTAATTAGTTAGAGGCCCTATTTTATCAGTATGTCTGGACTGCACAGCAGTTACAATGGCCAAACTAGAACAGAATTGTCCCCATTTTGTCTTTAATAGTAACTAACATTAGATATTTTAATGAGATATGGACCGCAAAACAAAAAATGTCCCTGGTTTTCATTTTTAAAATCAAGTTACCGAATGCAAGTAGTCGCCTTAGCTTATTGTGTTATGAGATGTGAATTACTGTTCAATGTAGTTGATGTAATAATCGTTTGGTTTCTTTTACATTAAAAACAAGTTACAATTTTCAAAAGGTCTTGTGTTTTTTATCGGGGGGAGGCCCTTTTTCCAGTTTAGAGCGATAGCCCCTCCAAATGTCTGTGCACGTCCCTGGATAGATAGATAGATAGATAGATGGATGGATAGATAGATAGATAGATAGATAGATAGATGGATAGATGGATAGATGGATGGATGGATAGATGGATAGATGGATAGATGGATAGATGGATAGATGGATAGATGGATAGATGGATAGATGGATAGATGGATAGATGAATGGATGGATGGATAGATGGATAGATGGATAGATGGATAGATGGATAGATGGATAGATGGATAGATGGATAGATGGATAGATGGATGGATGGATAGATGGATAGATGGATAGATGGATAGATAGATAGATAGATAGATAGATAGATAGATGGATGGATAGATAGATAGATGGATGGATGGATAGATGGATAGATGGATAGATGGATAGATGGATGGATGGATAGATGGATAGATGGATAGATGGATAGATGGATAGATGGATAGATGGATAGATGGATGGATGGATGGATGATAGATGGATAGATAGATAGATAGATAGATAGATGGATAGATAGATAGATGGATGGATAGATGGATAGATGGATAGATGGATAGATGGATAGATGGATAGATGGATAGATGAATGGATGGATGGATAGATGGATAGATGGATAGATGGATTATTTTGTTACAGCATCAGTGTGTTCAGACGTAAAAATTAAAATACTTCAAGAGTATGAGTTAGTAAAGTGTGTTTTTGTGTATCTTGTGTGTCCAATAGACAGCTGACTGGTATCAAAACCCTGTCACACATCGACCAAGAGGCGTTTAAAGATCTGCCTAATTTAAAGTACCTGTAAGTAAACTTTCCTTTGCTCATTTGCATTCTCGTGTATCATAAGCACGTCATGTTTTCTCAAGAAAACAAAGTAAATGTATATTTTCATCTGTGTGTCTCTTCACAGAGGAATCACCAACACAGGGCTCACCTCCTTCCCTGGGCTTCAATATATTCAATCCAGCCAGGATGATTTTATTTTGTATGTGAAATAAACTCTACTGTCTTTTGTTTGCTCAAAGTTACGGAGGTTATAACTGGTTTGTGTTCATGGCTCTCTGACAGGGAGATAGTGGAGAATGTCTTCATTCAGGTGATACCTGCTAACTCCTTCACTGGAATATCTGAGAATACTCTGACCATGTGAGTATGACTGATAGTTGAATTGTTAATTTGTTTTTACAGCTTTACACCAATCAAATCTCTTGCATTTGTTATTCATTTTTAACATTTTTGACACTAATTTACGACAATTTCATGGCATAACTGGGTCAAATGTTGCCTTTATGCGATAGGAGGGTAACAACATAGACTTTTACTTAAAGGGGACCTATCATGCAACATGCACTTTTTGATGTCTTTTATACATAAACATGTGTCCCCGGTGTGTCGGGGAACTCACGCAGCGTCAGAAAATAAAACCCTCTCTCTTTTCCTCCGTACCCAAATCTCTAAAAACGGGGCTACAACGGAGCTGATCCAGATTTGCGTCCGATATGACGTAATATCTGAAATGTGGACCCACGGCCCTATCAGAAACGTTGCTATCAGAAACAATGCCCGACTGTTTTGGACGTAATATGGTCGGTGTTTACATTAGCATCGCTAACACTCAGAGCTAACCTGTACTGGAGAGCATATGTGTGAAGAAGCAGGAAATAAAAAGGAACTCACCTTGTGGTATAACCGGCAAGAGAGAAAGCCTTTGAGCTCCAAACTGTTTCAGAGAGAATCCTTGATAATCCATGATATGGCGTTTCATCACGGCAGCATTTAGTTTAGACAGTAGCTGCCGGGTCCCGCATGAGCTCAGACCCCTCCTTCTTTTTAAAAAAAAAGCTGTCCGAAAAGATGATTTTCTGTTTTCTGTGACACATAGTAAAGTATGTAATATGATAATTATGAGGGTCAACTTTACAGAAAAACATAATCTGCCCAATCTCCAAGCTAAATCTGCAAGGTTGTTATGATAAGCGGACTCATGAAGTCTCAAATTGTGCTCAAGCTAGGGCTACTTTTATTTTTTAATTCAAAAGTGTTAAGGTTTAGATGTAAAGCTACACTACAGCTCCAAATTAAGCCTTTAATAAAACCTTATAAACCTTCAGTCAGCTGAGCCGTCATTTCAACAAGAGGGTTCATAATTAGCATGAAGGAAATATGAATAACAGTAGGAAAGTATCTACAAGTATTTCACTATTGTTTAAGTGTTACACATCGTCACGAATAAACATGGGGGTCAAACAGCCGCTTTCACACCAAGTACTTTGCCGTACTTAGTTCCCAGCACTTAGTTCCCAGCACTTAGTTCCCCCATGGAACTAAGGTTCCGATCGCGTTCACACCGGAATAAGTTCCTGAGGGAAGATAACGCAAATGAAGTCGATGACGTCACTTCTTCTTCTTCTGCTTTGGGTTTACTGGCAGGCCGCAAACAACTTCACGGCGTATACTGCCACCCGAAGTCCCCGGCCGGAAGTCCCCGGAGTAAATCGCCAGAACGCCGACACCTCCTCATCACTCCACCTCTCCCATGTTTTTTTTTGTGTTGCCATAAGTTAGTCTCTCTCCGTTGGTGCGCGGGGCTAATGCTAATGCTAATGCCAGCAAATACAATGGCGGCTTCAAAAAACTTTTCAGAGTTTTACGGGGCGTTGTTTGCAATTCACCCAGCCAATCAGAAATTGGTACTTTTTCTCCCCAGGATAGTCCCACCTCTCTAGCAGGCACTAACAATGGGGGAAAAGTCCTCTGAACTAAGTTCTCTTTTTGGTGTGAACGCAAAATTCCAGGCACTAACGGAACTAAACGGGAAAAGTACGGGTAAAAGTACTCCGGTGTGAAAGCGCCTTTTGTAATGATTAATGAATGGACGTCTCTCAGGAAAATTCTCCTTTTCTCTTCTCTTTTAAAGCATGCTGAATAGCAATGGTGTGAAAGAGATCCAGCGCTATGCCTTCAATGGGAGCAGACTGGAGGAAGTGTAAGCCATTTTGAATTTTAACAGTGGAACAAAAACATAATCTTAAACTGAAGAGAATTACTACTGTGTGAAAAAATATTTAGTTTTAGTAATAATGGATGTTGTGTACAGATCAAAATGTGGCTGTGGTACATTGTCCCTGATCTATCCTCCATTTTGTTTTTGTGACAAACCTATTGATTGTTTTCTGCGACATATATACACAGATATAAATTATTTAAAGGGGACCTATCATGCAAAATGCACTTCTTGATGTCTTTTATACATAAACATGTGTCCCCGGTGTGTCAGGGAACTCACGCAGCGTCAGAAAATAAAACCCTCTCTCTTTTCCTCCGTACCCAAATCTCTAAAAACGGGGCTACAACGGAGCTGATCCAGATTTGCGTCCGATATGACGTAATATCTGAAATGTTGACCCACGGCCCAATCAGAAACGTTGCTATCAGAAACAATGCCCGACTGTTTTGGACGTAATATGGTCGGTGTTTACATTAGCATCGCTAACACTCAGAGCTAACCTGTACTGGAGAGCATGTGTGTGAAGAAGCAGGAAATAGAAAGGAACTCACCTTGTGGTATAACCGGCAAGAGAGAAAGCCTTTGAGCTCCAGACTGTTTCAGAGAGAATCCTTGATAATCCATGATATGGCGTTTCATCACGGCAGCATTTACTTTAGACAGTAGCTGCCGGGTCCCGCATGAGCTCAGCCCCCTCCTTTTTTATTATCAATTATTTTCTTTTTTTTAAGCTTTATACCCAAATCAGCACTTTTGAAACAGGAAGTGAAATAGAGGGATATGAGGCATGGCTAGAATGGGTGATCTGCTTGGTATTTTGAGCAAAACACTTCATAGACATATTTTTTATATATCTGAGACCTATGCTATTGCCTAAAAATAGCATAATAGGTGACCTTTAAACGATAATACAAAAAGAAAAGAAAAAAACTAAGATAAAAGATACGGAGTCCCTTGCCCACGCCACCCCAGACTGGAGGAAGTGTAAGCCATTTTAGATTATAACAGTGGGACTCATGGCTGGTTTAATTACTATTGTGTTTAAAGTATTTAGTTGTGGGATGTTGTCTACAGATCCATATGTTTTTTTTGTGACCATCCTATATATTGTTTTCTAGTAGTCCTAATCATCTACCAAAGCACCTAGGTGTGCATATAGTACAATCTTAATGTTCATGAATGATACCACCAGATCAGCAGCCATTTTAATTGCCTCTAATGTTTCCCTATCCTCCGTTCTTCAGGTATCTTCACAGGAACGTGGATTTGGAACGAATAGACGAATTCGCTTTTTATGGCGTGATTCACGGCCCAACGCATCTGTGAGTGAATGTAGAGAATTTGCTAAGAAAATAACCTTTTGTTCCCATCAAACACTATCTTTATGTGTCACATACTGATAAATATACAGGAACAAGCGTACCCTAAAGAATAATCTGAACTCTTTATCTTCTAGAGACCTTTCAGAAACCAAAGTTAGCTCTCTGCCTTCAATAGGTATGGAGACCATTGAAAAGCTCCAGATTAAAAACACTTGGGCCCTCAAAGTTCCTCCCCCCTTTAGAGCCTTCCTCCACTTACAGAGCGCTGAATTGACCTTCCCCAGCCATTGTTGTGGTCTCAAAATGTTGAAGAGATGGAGAGGGTAAGTAGGAGAATTTAAAGTGTTGGGAAATATGTTCCCACTGTGACATGTTTTCAAGTTATTGTCCTTCACATACCAAACTCTCCTCAGGCTCTCTTTATCTATTTGTTTTTGGAGTACTCACAAACGCTGAGGATTCAATGAATTGAGTTCAAGTATTTTTCTGTCAGCATTGTAATGATTTTACATTTAAACATGGTTCTGTGAAAAGAAAACCTTGGCACCGTGAGTCACTTGACAATTGCAAGGTCCTCTTTCACCCTGAGCATTAACATATCCCAGAAAAACCTCCAGGCCACCATACCACACTTATAACACAAATAATGTTTAGATATTTCTTTGTGAATGCTGATCTGTGAATTTGGGGATTATTGTAATTTTAGGTCGTTATTCTTCCTACTTTTCTGGCCACATTGACTCGTTTATGAGTCTTTTTATAGATGTGTTGTGCTTTTAAACAATCATTTACAATTATTTAATCATGATTAGGTTTATCCTTTGACGTTGTTACATGTATAGGTAATTATTCTGACAGATTAGGTAGTGTAAATGCCCGATGTGTACAAACAAAGTTAAGGACAAAGGGCATTTTTGCTTTTCTTTCCCCCTGTCAAGACTTTCTGGTGTAGAAGAACTATGTAGAATAAAATAATGTACCTCTTGCATGCATTTTAAGAAATGTGGTTGTTCAATCTCTGATTAATAATCCCTATCTCTGTTTTCAAGACACTCTGAGGCCGTTTTTTGCAACCTGACACGGACTGCGTTGAAAAAGCTGCAGGACTCCTCTCAGAAATATCCAGTTAACGAAGTGTACCAGCATCTCAAAGAAAGCTCTACTCTTCCAGCTCATGGGAGCAGAAATCACAACCACTTGTACGACAGCCCCACGTGCCCGACTGAACAGGCTCAGAATGAGGGTTTGTTTTACGTGGAGTTGCCTACAGAGCATCTCAGTGAAGGGTTTGACTTTGCTCTGTGTGATGAACTTCGTACGGATACTCACAGACTCATTTGTACCCCTCTGCCTGATGCTTTGAACCCCTGTGAGGATGTGATGAGTCATGGCTTCCTGCGGGTGTTAGTCTGGGCGGTCAGTCTGTTAGCTATCTCCGCTAACTTCCTGGTGATGTTCATCCTGCTGACCAGCCGGCAGAAGTTGTCCGTCACCCCGCTTCCTCATGGGTCACCTGGCGTTCGCAGACTTTTGCATGGGGATATACTTACTGTTCATAGCATCTGTGGACCTCTACACACGCTCCCATTACTACCACTATGCTATCGCCTGGCAAACAGGAAGTGGCTGCAATCTAGCAGGAACGTTATCAGTGTTTGCCAGCGAGCTATCAGTGTACACATTAACGCTAATCAGCTTGCAACGTTGGCATGCAATTTTCTATGCAATGAGGCCAGACAGGAAGATGAGGTTACGCCATGCAGCTGTGCTAATGCTAATCGGCTGGTTGCTGTGTTTGATCCTAGCTCTGCTGCCAGTAGTGGGAGTGAGCAGTTTCCAGAAAGTGAGCATCTGCTTGCCCATGGACACTGAAACCACCGCTGCTCGGACCTACGTGGTGTCGTTGCTCATGGTTAATGTCGTTGCTTTCATGGTGGTGTGTCTATGTTACCTCCACATCTACTGCATGGTGCACAATCCCCAGCACCAGTCCAGCAGATGCGATACGACCATGGCTAAACGCATGGCGGTTCTGATTTTCACCAACTTCCTGTGTCTGGCTCCCATCTGTTTCTATGGCTTGTTTGCAGCGCTCCACCAACCATTGATGACCATCACAGACTCCAAGGTGGGACTTCCTCTTGAGATTCTTATTTTATTTTTAAAGGTCACCTATTATGCAAAATCCACTTTTTCACATCTTTGATACATAAACATGTGTCCCCTCTAGGGATGGGTATCGGTAAGGTTTTAACGATACTACTACTTTTATCGATACCGCTTATCGATCTGGTCCTTTAACGGTACTCTTATCGGTTCTTTAAAAAAAAAAAAAAAAAAGGTAAATTGGAAATAATGTGAACTTACAGAACTGTAAAAAACAAACAAAAAACAAGTATTTACTCTTACTGCAAAAATACAGTGGTACAGAGCAGCACAGGTGGGGCAGACAGGTATGCTTCAAAAGGCCTAACGGTTCTTCTGGAGGATGATTAAGGTATACATAACATACATGACGTGGAAACGTTACTCGTGGATGGGGCTACAGAGCTACTACAAAGACAGTCGAACCCGGTGCATTCCTCCGTCTGAATGTGGTGCAGTTTTGCTAAATGTTTAGACAAATTGCTCGTGTTGCCGCCCTTACATGCTAAACTCTTATTGCCCTTTTGCCAACGAGCATTGTCCACATCGAGACGGGTAAAGTTTAACCACACCTTGGAGCGCTTAGTTCTCTCCGCTATCTCCGCCGCGTGTGTGTTGCATGCATGTAGCAGCCGCGTGTATGTAAACTGCCCCGCCCCCTTGTTGGCGAAACTAAAGCTGCAATATAATGTTTATGTAGCGATAATACATATGACATGTTTTTTAAATGTCTCCAGTACCGATAAAAAGACCGATAACGTTGGAGCTTAACGGTACCACGGTCTTTAATAATTCAGACCGGGGACAATTTAATACCGGGGCTCGGTACCCATCCCTACTCCCCCCTGTGGAAAGAGACTCGGAAAGTTTCAGGAAAAAAGATTCTCTCAGTTTTTGTCCTGATCCATTTCTATAAAAAGCTGTCTGAAAATGAGCTGATCAGATTTTGGCCACTTTATGATGTCATAACGATTTTTTGGCTTGTGTAACCATTAGCCAATCACCAACCAAGGTAACCCCCCCCCCCCTCCCCCCCACCTTATTACACGAGGACGAAACGGGCACGTTTGCGTTTACGCACCAAATTCGTTTTTCAAAAAAGTCTTCCGTTCACACGAGACGGCTCGACCCGCTGGAAACGCTGTAGTACATATGTCGGGCATGTAAGTGGCGCTGCTGCCGCCACAAAATACACCAAAAGCAGCGAAGAAGACCCCTGAGCATGGATGCCATGGTTGCCCTTCCGTTTATTCTCCGCGGTGGACGGCGTGTGCTCCTGTGGTAATTCTCTCCGGTAGTCCACCTGCAGATGAAAAACACCCACCTCTCCGCCTCTTCCAAGGGACGAGGGAACCGTGCGGCAGAGTTTCTGTAAAAAAAAAAATTCGCCGGTCAACAGGTTTTTTTTTGGTTTTTTGGTTTACAGTTTAAATCTTCCGGACAAAATTAGAAAAGTGCCGGTCAGAGGTCTTCTTTGTTATTTATTGAGCTTTAAAACAAATTGATAACGACTCTATATAATAATATAAGAATAATAAACGGAGCATCTCTTTCCCCCCCCCCCCTTCTGACAGCCCAGCAGCTGATCTCTGAGCAGGAGACGTGGGGAGAGGGAGACGGGGCTATTTCATCGTTATCAGAAAATGATCGTATAGGCAGGGCGTACATACAGAGCCGTTTGCAGATCTATCCACCTTGGGACCCGTTATCGTTTGCGGGGTCCGTTTCCGCGTCAGCCTCGTGTGAACGAACGCGAGAGAAAAGTAGCGGATACAACCCGTTTTGTCCTCGTGTAAACGGCACCTGAATCTCTTCCTAGAGCACCATTGAGTTATTTTTAACCAAATGTCTCTCAGAGGGGCGTGGGGAGGGGCTCCTCCTCCTATTTTCATCTAAAGTAACAGACAGAGAATCAGCACTTTGGAAACAGGGCTGAAACAGAGGGGATTATGGGTAATGCTGCAATGATCTGTTTGGTGTTTCAGCCAATCAGAGACAGGCTCTGTATATATCTGAGACCTGTAATATATTGATGAAACACAGTATAATAGGGGACATTTAAAGTAAAGTCTGATCGATCTTTATCTCCACAGGTGCTGCTGGTGCTTTTCTACCCTCTCAACTCTTGTGCGCACCCTTTTTTTTATGCCATCCTGACGAAGGCGTTCCACAGAGACATCCTGATGCTGCTGAGCCGGATGGGGCTGTGTCAGCGTCAGGCTCATCTCTACCGGAGCCAGCAAGTTAATATATACACAGACACCATGTCCCCCCCACTGTCCGGACCCCACATCCCCAAATGTTCAGTGATCTCCAGGCTACGAGAGGCCCCCAAATTGTCTTGCAGTAGCAGATTTAAAAAACACTAATTCGCTTATTTTGTTAATACCAATTCAAAGAACCTAACACACACACAGTAACATGTGCCTTTTTAGAATGTGTAGTCTTCTAATTTTCTTGTGTCAATATAGCTGGTTGTTTGCTTTCCCAAAAATCATGCTCCAATTATTAATCAACAGTTTAGTATTTGCAACGCATTCTTGGATCCCATGAAATGCAATTGGATTAAATTATAGGTATTTTATACTTTTGTATTGTTCTAAATGTCAAATAAAAAGCTTCACACAACTTCTGTTCTGTATCATGTCGTAGGCCTACACAAAATAGCTTTACCTGCACTTTACTGATGTGGATGCTATTTTCTTGTTCAGATTATACACATAAGGTATTTTAAAACCTCATCACTCCACGTGCTAATTCAATATTAGGATGATGTGTTTATTTTAGTGCTGTCAAAATTATCGCGTTAACGGCGGTAATTAATTTTTTGAATTAATTGCGTTAAAATATGTAACGCATTTAACGCATGTGCAGAATGGCCCGCCCCATACGTGCCACCAGTGGCAGCGCCAGGGTACGGCTGGGGTAGGCTACACCCATACCAAGAAATGATGTTAAAGTAAGCAAATTAAAGTCTGCCAACTCGCGCGGAGTAAATTGCACAGACAGCAGTTAGTAAGATTGATTTCAGTAGCCACGGTTTTGAAAACTTTTGTCACGTAGTGATCGTCTTCTCAATAGAACATCTTTGATAACGGCGTGGTGTTGTTGCAGGAAGTCCCGACGGAGAATACTTTTGCTGTAGTACAGGGGTGCACATAACTGGTACGCAGGTTATGTGCGTAATCTGAAATGCGTACCGTCACTTGTGTCACAAAGCGCATTTGCGTACCGACGTACTTGTGAAGCTTTTCCAGAAGGCGGTTAGATCACCGGACGACAGAGTCGGTCTCCGTGTGCACAGACAGGGCTGCTGTTAACGTCGGTCTGGACAACGGAATTGTGCCAAAACTACGCCAACCGGCTGCGGAGGGAGACTCCCCCCCTTCACTGGAGAACTGCGCTAAAACAGCTGATCACAACGTTCACACTCTGTGGTCACGAAGTACTCCACTAGCCCCCCCCTCTGTCGACTTTCCTGAAGTACTCCCCCGTTGATAGAAATCAACACGTAATGAATTAAGACCCCACGGTTTGATGATTGATAGGTGTGTGGGTTGTCTTTCATTTTGACACGCAGAAAAATGTTATAATAAACATAGATACTGTATGTTAAATGGATATATCCGCCTTCTTTCATTTATCTTTCCATTCCCACAACAATATGCATAAATAAATGGCATATTTTGGACATAGTGTAGTGCCGTTAAAAGAGAGTCGGAGGCGGTGTATTAAGAATGGAGTTCCAATCTTTATTATCCATTACTATCAGAGAGGTTAACACATGAACTGCTCTGCCTGATGAGCTAGCAGGAATGGCAGCTAAAGCTACAGGTGTTCCCCACTAAAGGGTCCGTGTGGCAACACAATAAGCAAGGTGAATTATGTCCAATAACGTGTCACCACACAAGCCCCCCCAGAATTCACACATAAACAAAATCAGCATGGCGGGGAGGAACGACACGCCGACCCCCACAGAAGAGTGACTTCCGCCTGTGCGGCCCCCGGAAGGGGAGGGACCGGAACAACAGGTCTTAAATCCGTGACAGGGGACGAGGCCGGGGGGCGGCCCCGTCGCGGAGGTCGAGCCAGCACCACAGGCTGGTCCAAGTCCAGGTGAGCAGCCTTCACCCGGTCCACCGAGACGTGCTCGGCCTTGCCACCCAGGTCGACCACCAGGTGCTTGTCCCCGTGCTCCAAGACCCGGAAAGGCCCATCATAAGGGGGCTGCAGGGGGCCTCTGTGCGCATCGTGCCGGATGAACACGTGCTCCGCCGAGCGGAGCTCTGCGGGAACCTGGGACACCTGAGTACCGTCTACTACTACTGAGTAGTAGGGATCGGAGCAAAGGCCTCAGCGGCATCCTGCAGGAAAGCCCTCTGGGCCGACGCCGACCAGGGAGCCGATGCGTTAGGGAGGAAATCCCCTGGAACTCTCAACGGCTGCCCGTAAACAATCTCAGCCGTAGAGCACTGCAGGTCTTCTTTAGGTGCAGTCCTCAGGCCCAGCATCACCCAGGGCAGCTTGTCGACCCAATTCCCGTCCTTAAGGCCAGCTTTGAGGGCCTTCATGGAGCGATGGAAGCGCTCGCAGAGGCCGTTAGCCTGAGGGTGGTAAGCGGTAGTCCTGTGCAGCTTAACCCCCAAACCGCCTGCCACGGCGTTCCAGAGTTCGGACGTGAACTGAGAGCCCCTGTCAGAGGAAATGTCCGACGGGGTGCCAAAACCACACACCCACGTTGCAATGAAGGCCCGGGCAACGTCCGCGGCCGACGTCGAAACGAGCGGGACCGCCTCCGGCCAACGGGTCGTCCTGTCCACCATGGTGAGGAGGTAGGAAAAGCCCTGAGAGGAGGGCAATGGACCAACCAGGTCGATGTTGACGTGGTCAAACCTCCTCTCAGGCACCAGGAAACGCTCCAAAGGGGCCTTCGTGTGGCGGTGCACCTTAGCGCGCTGACAAGCCACGCACTCACCAGCCCAAGTCCTCACGTCCTTTTTCAGCCCATGCCAGACGAACTTCGCGGCCAACAAGCGCAACGAAGGCTTAACGCCGGGGTGTGACAGTCCGTGCACTGCCTCGAACACAGAGCGCCTCCAGCTGACGGGAACGACTGGCCGCGACAGGCCTGTGGAGACGTCACACAGGAGGGTAACGCCCGCGTCGCCGAACACCACGTCCTCCAAGCGCAGCCCCGCGCCCTCCACCTTCAGAGCCTGGACGCCGGGGTCTGTGACCTGGTCCGCCGCCATGCGGGTATAGTCCAGGCCCAACTGGACGGCTCCGATGACGACTCTGGAGAGGCAATCTGCAACCAGGTTCGACTTGCCAGCCACGTGCTTAATGTCTGTGGTGAACTCAGAGATGTAGGAAAGCTGCCGCTGCTGACGTGCCGACCAAGGCCACTTTAGACATGGCGAAAGTGAGTGGCTTGTGGTCGACAAACGCCGTAAACTCCCGGCCTTCCAGCATGAAACGGAAGTGCTGCACGGCCAAATAAAGACCCAGGAGCTCACGGTCAAAAGCGCTGTACCTGCGTTCTCTGGGCGTCAGCTGGCGGCTGAAAAAGGCGAGCGGCTGCCAAGCGCCCTCCACCCACTGCTCGTGCACCGCGCCGACCGCGTAGTCCGACGCGTCCGTGGTGATGGAGATGGGAGCCGTAGATGATGGGTGTGCCAGCAAAGCCGCCTGAGCCAACGCGGTCTTGACCTCAGCAAAAGCGACGTCCGCCTCTGCCGTCCAGTCGATCGCCTGGACGGGGGTCTTGCCCTTCAATGCTTCATACAGCGGCCGCATGATGTGTGCGGCCCGGGCAATGAAACGGTGGTAGAAGGTCACCATCCCCAGAAACTCACAGAGCGACCGGGCTGTGAGCGGGCGAGGAAAAGCCGCAACGGCCTCCACCTTTGCCGGCAGAGGTGCCGCACCGCCCTTGGTGACGCGGTGCCCCAGAAAATCAATGTCAGACACCCCGAACTGGCACTTTGCAGGATTGATGATTAATCCGTGTTCGTTGAGCCGCGTGAAAAGGGCTCGGAGGTGGGATAGGTGCTCCTACACTGAAGCGCTGGCGACGAGTATGTCGTCGAGGTAGACAAACACAAACGGCAGGTCCCGCAGCACCGAATCCATCAGGCGCTGGAACGTCTGAGCAGCATTCTTGAGTCCAAAAGGCATCCGCAGGAACTCAAAAAGTCCAAAAGGCGTTATCACTGCTGTCTTGGGAATGTCCAGAGGGTGCATGGGCACCTGGTGGTATCTACGCACCAGGTCTACCTTGGAAAACACCCCTGTACCGGCCAGATGCGCCGAAAAGTCCTGAATGTGCAGCACCGGATAGCGGTCAGGCGTAGTGGCGTCGTTGAGTCGGCGGTAATCCCCGCACGGGTGGAACCCGCCGTTCGGTTTGGGGACGACGTGCAGGGGAGAAACCCAAGGACTGTCGGAGCGGCGGACAATGCCCAGGCGCTCCATGGTTGCGAACTCCGCCCTCGCTACAGCCAGCTTAGAAGGGTTCAACCGCCGAGCCCTGGCGTAGACAGGAGGCCCCTCGGTAGTGACGTGGTGCTCCACGCCATGCTTAGTGGTAAGCGCAGAGAAGGTTGGCAGCGACAGGTCTGGAAACTCGGCCAACAGTCTGAGAAACGTGTCTGCCCCCGACAGCGAGCCCGACAGCCCGTCATATGATGCGCTGCCAAGTGTGCACACGAGGGAAGAAAACGTTAAGGCATCAACCAAACGCCTATTCTTAACGTTCACTAAGAGTCCATGAGCACACAAAAAATCCGCTCCGAGGAGGGCAAAAGAAATGTCCGCTGTCACAAAATCCCAGCTGAAACGCTGTCCTCCGATGCACAAACACATAGGCCTCACGCCATACGTGCGAATGGGACCACCGTTAGCCGTCGTCAATCGCGGTCCATGCCCACCCCGGGTGACGTCTTCACTCGACGCTGGAACTACGCTCCGTTGAGCGCCCGTGTCACACAGAAACAGGCTCCCCGAAACGCTGTCGCTGACGAAGAGGAGCCTGCACGTGCCGCCGACGCTCAGCGCCACTACTGAGCGCCGGCCCCTCCGTTTCCCGGGGGTTTGTAGCTGCACGGGGCGATGCATTTCTTCGCCATTGTCCCGAAACGTGCGTGGTAAACGCACTCTCCGGTGTCTCCACGCCGGCTCGATACAGCCGTGTCCTGCCTCCGCCCCGCTTTCTTGACTGCAGATGGGCCGCTGAGCGTCGGGGCTAACGTCTCTGCACCGGGCTGTTGTAGCCAGGAAAAAACGATCTGCTTCCTCAGCCTAAGCACGGGGCTCCGCGACAGGCGTGTTGGCCAGCGCCGTCTGGACCCGGGGAGCAAGTGACGCAGGAAAATCTCCGTGAATAATATCCGGGGATCTTCCCCCCCTAGCAGATTTAGCATTTTCTCCATTAGCTGGGAAGGCTTGCTGTCTCCTAGGCCTTGAATGTCAAGTATCTGGCGGGCCCTCTCCTTAGCAGATCAGCTAAATGTCTTAAGGAGAAGGGCGTTAATCGCCTCATATTTGCCATGGTGTGGGGGGTCTGTGATAAATCCCACCAACCTGGACGACGTGGAGCTCCCCAGCGCTGCTACCACATGGTAGTATTTTAGGTCCCCGTCACGGACCTGTCGGCAGGCGAAATGTGCCTCCACGTGTGCGAACCATGCCTCCGCGGCGTGCTCCCAGAATTCCGGCAGCTTTATGAAAACATCGCGCTCAGCCATGTTCGTTAATTTTCCGGAAACTTTCTCGGAAAAGTCAGGGTCACCAGTGTAGTGCCGTGAAAAGAGAGTCGGAGGCGGTGTATTAAGAATGGAGTTCCAATCTTTATTATCCATTACTATCAGAGAGGTTAACACATGCACTGCTCTGCCTGATGAGCTAGCAGGAATGGCAGCTAAAGCTACAGGTGTTCCCCACTAAAGGGTCCGTGTGGCAACACAATAAGCAAGGTGAATTATGTCCAATAACGTGTCACCACAATAGTTCGAATGGTGAATAATCATGATTAATTAATTTTTAAGCTGTGATTAATCTGATTAAAAATTGTAATCGTTTGACAGCCCTAGTTTATTTACAAATGTGTTGTATGTAAAGCCATTTTTTAAAGGCTTCAGGCAAAGGCAGAACAAACCTGCACTTGTTAGTGAAAGACTTCGATGCCAATAACTTAATACATTTGCTTAAAAAAAGGTAAACACACTCCTACTGTTTAAGCATACCATTATTTATTTTGTGGTTAAAAACGAATGTAGTTTTTCATACAGTAACTGTACTGTGGTATTTCTCATGCCACTGCCTGTAATCCTATACGCTCTGTGCTCTGTGCTGCAGTTCAGACCACACTGGAAGCACAAAAGGGGAGTTCTTAAAAGGACAGATTTGTTTACTCTGATGCCTCATTAGCAGCTTCAGTTACACTTGAGAATTCACAAGAGAAGGACTCCATGGATGAATCCCCCACACAGAAATATACAAAGAGGGTGGCAGCGTATAATGGAGCTGTGTGTGTGTGTGTGTGTGTGTGTGTGTGTGTGCGTGTATTGTTTGTGCGTGCGTGCGTGTATTGTTTGTGCGTGCGTGCGTGTATTGTTTGTGTGTGCGTGTGTTGCACTGACTATTTACATATTTTATTACAAATGTGTTCCTTAGCTGCCGTATTACAAACCAGGAAGTTGTTTGTTTCCCGAATATGAATAGTTGTTCCTGTCTCTTTATTAAGTGTGTGTGTGTGTGTGTGTGTGTGTGTGTGTGTGTGTGTGTGTGTGTGTGTGTGTGTGTGTGTGTGTGTGTGTGTGTGTGTGTGTGTGTGTGTGTGTGTGTGTGTGTGTGTGTGTGACAGTAGAATGAAGCGTTGGCAGCACTCATACAGAGTCCTGCTCCCTCCTGCAGGTGCGTGCGTGTGTGTGTCTGGGTGTGTTTGTTTTTGCTTTAGAATTTAACCGCCATGATATAATCAAACAGCTCCCTGGCCCTTTCTCATTTCTCTAACTCCCCTCCTCGACTCCCCTCCTCGAGACTTAGTCCCGCCCACAGGAGATGCGAGCGGAGGAGCCGAGGAGGGGAGAGAGGAGGGGAAGCAGCAGGCAGTCCCAGCAGTTAGAGAAATTAGATGTCCTTCAACATGGCACGCTAAAATTCATTTCCGGGTCACTACCGGAGGACCGAGGAGTCGAGGAGGGGGATTTGAGGAAATTAGAAAGAGCCCCTGTCTTCATTCACACCAGCTCGCTCCCTCGTTGATCCGGGGAGGAAGGCCACCTTTAAAACGTGTGTTTACAATGATGCCTTTTATACATTTAAAATTCATTCTGTGCGGAAACAGACCATTATTTACCAAAGCTAGTATAACTAATCCTTAAGTGTGATGCTTCCAACATACAGACTGAAGAGCTTTTGTTGACTGGGACAAATATGAGTCCCTAATAAACCTAATGATACTGAATGTATATGATGGAGTCAAACCCACACATCCTCAAGTTACACTGCACATAGAAAAACCTAAGATGCACCATATATCAGTAATAGTTATTGAGGAAACAAAAACACAAGACAAAATAAACAGCATGGATTAAGAAATTGACATTATTACACCACCCAAACTGTGATAAGAAGGTGTTTCTCAGTGTAGCACGTGGCTTACAGCAGCTGCTACTCACTGCAGGATGTTGGCAATGATTAAATTGTATGCCAGCCGTTGTATTTTGCAATGTCATCAAAGCGAGGAAGGGTGCGGCTGCAGAACCTCAGCCTGTACATTATGTGTGCCCTTAGTTTAGCCTCCCAGGAGATATTCCTTTAAAGCAGGCGGTGAGTTGTTCAGTAAATCTGACAATCCCTCACCTGAATATAATGTTGTCTGATAACCTAGTACCTGATGGATTTTAATGCAGGAGTGAGCAACACAGTGTGTAGAGGAGAATGAGACGCCTGTAAGACATGAGTTAGGGAAATCTTCCTCTAACTGTCTATAATTGCTGCGCTCGAGCTGCATCAAGCTAGCCTCAGTTAGTATTGATGTGAGGAACACATTTACTTCCACCTGCCTTCACAGTAAACACACACACACACACACACACACACACACACACACACACACACACACACACACACACACACACACACACACACATGGTGGGAGGGATTTACAGAATGAGGAACACGTGCTACTTTGTGTTGTCATGAGGATAGATTCACTTCAGAAAAGGGTATAATTGATACAAAAAAATATTGTGCATCAAATTAGAGGAAATAGAGGTTTTACGATGAAAAACATTATTTCATTGGTTTTCCGTGGTGCTGTTGAAGACCTGGAACATTTTAGGTAAATGTCAGCAGCGACATGGCTGCCATTTTTGGACATTGAGGAATGAGGATACTGTTTCAATAAGAAAAGAGAAAGGGGATTTGTTTTAGGAAAGACCATTACAGGCTCTATCACAATGTGAGAGCACAGAACATGTAAGCATGTAATGCAGCCTGTAACATTTATATCATAACAGTCTCTTTAAAAAACATGTTCATGTATGCACAGGTGTGTTTTACTTCTGAAACAATGGAAATGCTTTAAAGCAGCAGCAGAAGGGAGAGGCCTCTGCTGCTCCTGCTGCCTCTTGGCCGAGGGCTTTATCGTGTAATACATCTTATGGATTCGATTGTTCAAAGGTGTCTTCTGGTGTATTTGAGTCAGTGTGTGTTGTAACCTTAATACGGCTGCAATGGTTGGTATACAAGGTGTGTCTCGTTGACCATTTTGCAGCCACATAAGTTGTGCCTAAAGGTGAAGCTTAACGACCATACATGATTACATAGTGTGCACTGACTCTTCAGGTTTACAAATATTATATTTTGACCTAAATTAAAATATAATATTATTTTCAAAAGCCTCTTTAGTCGGATGCTTCAATTAATTTTAAACAAACAGTTCAACAAAAGGATACCCAAAAAAAATTATTTTATCATTTAAATATTGAATTGTTCTCTCTTAGTAAGATCCCATTTTCAATACAATTGCAGTCTTACCTTGACTTGAAGATTAAGTCCATTTGCCTATCCTTCTGGACAAAAATCTCTATTACTTTTTTGTAAAAGTCCTCCTTATGTTCTTGTAGTTTCAACAGTCTATCATAAATCTAATCTAATCAATAGATTTATGATTCGAAAATTATAAAAGTAGGGTAGACATGTGGATATTATCTGGCTGAACAAAACGTGCATTTATCTAACAGGTTTGTTTCCCACAGATCTTATTTTGAGCTATTTTCTAAAATCCTATGGAGAAATCTCATTGCTTTTTTGTCGAGGGAAGCCATGCGCAGCTTACTTCCGGGTTTTAGGACGCCTTACTTCAGCTCTCTCGTCTCCTCTTCACCTACCACACTTTTCGCGGCACACGTACTTACAGCCAATCAGCTCTGAATGATGTGAGATGACGTATGGTGGGGATGGCAGCTCTATGCCCCTATGGTCATTATTTTTTTGCCACACACATTAAATAGGAAAATATTCTGAGCATGCGCAGTGTAGTTTTTACAGTCACCGTTCACTTAGACAGTGAGAGGGAGGGGCAGGATCGGGTTTTGTCCCACATGGCTCAAAACAGCTCAATAGGCACACACTGTAGACACTAATTAGAAGAACACAGACTAAAACAGCAATGTACAGACAAATCAGATGATTAAACATGATCTTAAAATATATTTGATATATTATTAATTAATTTTTTGCATTTTGTTGTAATCATTATTTTTAATACTTTCTGCTGACACTAGGTGGGGCTGTGCCACCTGCCCCTAATGACCAGTCGCCACTGATACTAGGCCTACGTCATCGAGTGGCGCAGAATGCTGGGCATTTAACATACATCTAAACAGTCCTTCGGCGCCACTCGATGACGTAGTATACTTGAAATAGTGGCTCTGCAGCAGGTAGACTCGACATTGAGAAACAGCAACAGTTTCAAGTTTCAAGGCTTTATTGCCATGTGCACATTGGCTACAGTGTAGATATGGCAATGAAACACTTGTGTCACAGGCTCCTCCAACAGTGCAACATATATATATATATACAGAAAAAATAGTGCAAGAGAATGTTTGACATGTGCAAGTAAGAAATGGAAATAGTGCAAGAAGAGTCTATATACAAGGAAATGTAATGATATTAGATACATAGTACATAAGGGTTGTAGTTGGCACAAAGAGGGTGAGAACAAATAACAAATGATCGATGGAAATATAAGTAAGAAGACCCCCATGTGCAGGGATGAGCTGCTGTTTCTGACTTGGAAGGTTTTGATATATACAGCAAACATCTTTCCTCTCATGAATAGCTTTCAGTGCATCTTATTATTCTTTTAGCGACAATGTACCGTCACCGTTATCGTTTGTTCAGTCGCCTTAGAGATACTGGACAAAGCCCATCTGCTGAGGAAGAATTCAATATGTGATCAGAATATCAGGACAAAGGAAGTAAAGGACCACGAGCAGATCCTGTGATGGAGGTGGTCTCAACTCGTTCAGTTTATTTCCTCTGGAGAGCAGGAGAAGCAGTCGTTGGTGTTTTAGTGCGTTAGAGGGGTTCTGTATTTGCATAAAGTGAACATTATCTCAGAGTTATGCAAATGGTCTTTCCAGCTCGACATGTCTGGGTCAGGAAACTTTGCCTAAACTAACAAAATAGGTGCAGTGGTGGAAAGTAACTAAGTACATTTACTCAAGTTGAGGTACTTTACTTGAGTATTTAAATGTTATGCTACTGTGTACTTCTACTCCACTACAGTTCAGAGGTAAATGGTGTACTTCTACTCCACTACATGTATTTAATACCTTTAGTTACTTTACAGATGTGGATGAATGATGGTAAATATAATCAAGTGTTAAATCAGACTTTAGTTCCACCTGGAGTAAATCCACCAGCTACCCTGCAGTATACAAAGTCATTCAAACTAGCTGCACCTTCACCAGCTTTGAGAACACTTTCATGATCAATCATTATAAAACATATCATATATAGTATTCTGAAATGGACCAATCTGCACAACGACTACTTTTACTGTTGCGACTTTCACTATATTTTGATGAGAATACTTTACTTTTACTTGAGTAACATTTTGAATACAGGACTTTTACTGAAACAGAGTATTCCTACACTCTGGTACTTCTACTTTTACTCAAGTACAAGATCTGAGTACTTCTACCTTTACTCAAGGACAATATCTGAGTACTTCTACCTTTACTCAAGGACAAGATCTGAGTACTTCTACCTTTACTCAAGGACAATATCTGAGTACTTCTACTTTTACTCAAGTACAAGATCTGAGTACTTCTACTCAAGGACAAGATCTGAGTACTTCTACTCAAGGACAATATCTGAGTACTTCTACTCTTACTCAAGTACAATATCTGAGTACTTCTACTTTTACTCAAGGACAAGATCTGAGTACTTCTCCCATCTCTAGGTGTGGAACAAAGACAAAGACTGTGAGGCTTTTATTTTGAAGGGTGCAGCTGGAGGCAGTACTTCCGGTGTGCGGTGACGCCTCTTTAAACAGTGTGTCTGCAGGCTGTCGCAGTTTGATCCTCTTCTCCTCACAAACAGCATCGCTGAGAATAAAGAAGAGCAGCCATGGCGCAGGGGCTCAAAGACAGGTTCGAGAAGTTCCTCCAAGAGAAGAACTTCATGACAGACACTCTGGCGAAGATAGAGGCGAAGACTGGAGTCAGCCGGACCTACATCGCTCTGGGTGAGTGGAAAAAACGCATCACACCCAGCTTCCTCCACCTTTGTTTCTCTGTCAGTGTGTAGGAGTGTGTGTGTGTGTAACATGTGGTGTGTGTTCCTCCAGCTGTGATCGGGATCATCTCGGTGTACCTGGTGATCGGGTACGGAGCCTCCCTGCTGTGCAACCTCATCGGCTTCCTCTATCCTGCATACATATCGTGAGTATCAAGGAGGGGCCTGCAGCACCCCACCCAGCACGCGCGCACACGCACACGCACACGCACACACACACACAAAGTAGATTTACTTGTACTTTACTTGAGTATTTCCATTTTCCATTACCTTGTACTTCTACTCCACTACAGTTCAGAGGTAAATGGTGTACTTCTACTCCACCACATGTATTTAATCCCTTTAGTTACTTCACAGATGATGAATGATGGTAAATATAATCAAGTGTTAAATCAGACTTTAGTTCCACCTGGAGTAAATCCACCAGCTACCCTGCAGTATACAAAGTCATTCAAACTAGCTGCACCTTTACCAGCTTTGAGAACACTTTCATGATCAATCATTATAAAACATATCATATATATTATTCTGAAATGGACCAATCTGCACAACGACTACTTTTACTGTCGCTACTTTCACTATATTTTGATGATAATACTTTTCTACTTTCACTTGAGGAACATTTTGAATGCAGGACTTTTACTGGAACAGAGTACGTCGTAAACGTAGTAAAACATTAAAACAATATACATAATTAATTACTGGTTGATTTTATATTCTGTATTATAAATCCATAGCTGCAAAGTAGCAAGTAACTCATTTTGTAAAATGAATGTAGTGACTTTAATCTTGCTCGTAATCCCCACAAATATGTATTAGTAATCTCATTACATCTGTTTTAATGTAACTGTAGGGGAACACAGTTACCTTCTTCTGTTTACGTCATCCTGTATCACTCCTGAACACACGGATGGATTAAAGCCACATACTTCTAGTTTTTAGATAATATGTATTGCTTATTATAGGTAGTAGTAGCACTAATGTTGTACTACATGTATGTAAAGTACTGTGTTCTTGCCTTTAGGCCCTATATTTCAGCGAAATGCAGGGGGTCTAATATTTCGACAGAGCTCTACTTGACATTTCGGCTGATATTTTCCTAGTGAAAGCAGCACAGCTTCTGACTTTTGGATGCTTTCTTTGTCCCTTGAAGCCACATATGATCAGAATTGGACAAAGCTCCTCCGTAACGTATAAGTGGGTCATTTATAAAACGGTTACGAGGATGTGTTATCTCAGTCAGTGTGTCTCTGTGTGGTCAACAGAGTATCACATGTTGCTCTGAGACTCCTTTTCCTCTCGGACGCCTCTTTGTGTCAGGAGTCCTTGAGGAGCCGGATATAGACCGAGCCGGATTATGTGCTGCTTACGACACTCTCATTATGTGATCGCAGAAATAAAACATTTGGTATTTCAGGAGTTAAACATGGTGATACGAGCTTTCTTGTCTGCAGAAAATAAGTCACGATGAAAAACTGATGAGTCACTAACCACAGGAACTCTGCTTCCTTCCCCATTTGTACCGTTTCAATATCAGACACTCTTACATGAATTATGGATACATTTCTGACTATAGAAATACATTAGAGGACAATGAATGAAGTTGTGGGGTTGAGTTAAATGCATACCAAGTTATAAATAAAGTTAAAAGAGTGTAGTAATGACATCTTCATTGTGGGTGTGCATGCACTATAAAACACTGGACTGACAGATTGTCTCCCAGGCAACCAAAGCAAACACTCCGGTCTCAATGTCCTTTTACAGACATTTGTTTTACTCACAGATTAAAGGACTCGCTTGGCCTCCGGTGGTGTGTTGATACTGTGTTTTGCGTTTACTGCAAATAAGATAAAACACTTTTCACACAGTCAACAAAGAAAACAGTTCTTTACAATAAGCAAAACAAATCAAACAAAAGAGGCAGAACTCCAATTAAATAATGAATGACTTTAAAGGTAGTCTTTCTTTCTTTGTATAACTTTAACGGTTAAAAAACTGCCTCGACGGTGTCTTTCCGACAGTTTGCCCATCTCTGTCTCTTCAGAGTTTGGCACCCTGGGAATTGTAGTCCTTTATACATACTTGACTACAGACGTCACGCTACTGGCTCTAACAATACGTCTGACAACATAAACAATACATTAGAGTCTGGGGTGCAGGCAAGGCAGGCAACAGCTTGGGGCCCCGGACCAGAAGGGGGGCCCCCAAAGAAGGTCGATTGAAAAGGTCCACAGCAACGACAACCTGAAACCTCCTTTAATTTACTGCAATGACATGTCTGGAAACCCCCTCTAGGGTGCCCCATGCATAGCGCGCCGTCATAAGCTGCTTCATAACTTAAGTTTATCCGCACCGCTCCGGGGGGGGGGGTGGCACTGGTCCGAGGGGCCCCCAGTGAATGTCTGCCTAGGGCCGCCACAGACTCTAGAGTCGCCACTGATAAGAGTAGAATCTAGTGGTGAAGACCATACATATATAAATACCAAGTTATCCCAAGAGCTTTATTGTTATTATACTCGTGCACAATTTTATCTCACCGGTGAACTGGTGTTCAATGTTGTGAATCGAGTGGCCTGTGTTCGTCGTCCATAATATACGCCTGCCCATACCATAACCCCACCACCACCATGGGCCACTCGATTCACAACATTACCCTAACCCTACCCCTACCCCTCACACCAGATACTGACTGGTTTTCGGACCCCCCCCAGACCCCCCCCAATAAAGCAAAAATGCACGTTTCAGAGTGGCCTTTTATTGTGGCCAGCCTAAGGCACACCTGTGCAATAATCATGCTGTCTAATCAGCATCTTGATATGCCACACCTGTGAGGTGGGATGGATTATCTCGGCAAAGGAGAAGTGCTCACTATCACAGATTTTTTCAGATTTGTGAACAATATTTGAGAGAAATGGTTATTTTGTGTATATAGAAAATGTTTTAGATCTTTGAGTTCATCTCATGAAAAATGGGAGCAAAAACAAAAGTGTTGCGTTTATATTTTGTTCAGTGTACAAATACATAAAAGCAGCGATGAATGAAACTGTAATTAAAAACAGTAACAGCAGCAAGGAGAATACGAAAATAACAAGCATTAGTTAATTAAACTTACAAGATGTACAGGTAAAGGAACTACATTTACAGATTTATTTAAGGTGTTAAAGTTAAATTATTGTTTATATTAAGAGAGAGGCGAGTCGCTGTATCTGAACGCTCCACCATCTCTCATCATAAAAAGAGTTTAGCGATTTACCTTTTCCGATCTTTGTGGGTATTGTCCATTAAGACTTGATTGACAGCTTGTCAACCCAAATTAGTTTGCTGTATATTTATGTTGGCTGTTCCAAGATGCACTTTGTAGTCTGTTTTCAGAGCTGACTGCAGTATGTGGATGAATCTGCCTGAGGGTCTGTGGAGGAAATCACAAGGCTGCTCACATGTCAACACTTATGGTCAACACATCCACAAGTACACAACAAAACAGACATTTCATGAAAAAAGTATTCCTTAAAGAGGGGAGCAGTAATGAATCGTAAAACCCAGAAATGAGTCGGCATTTCGCAACTTCCTGTTCCCTCATCTGGAAGTCAGTGGTTTTCTGAATGTGTGTTTGGATGTATACGATCTGTGGTGAATGCAAGCTGAGGACATTTTGTTCTACGACATAAAATAAAAGGTCAGCCTGGATCTAGTCTCTGTTATAATCTCAGTTTCCTTTGAACAGCCCCGGCCTCTGTTACCACACACACACACACACACACACACACACACACACACACACACACACACACACACACACACACACACACACACACACACACACACACACACACACACACACCATGTATACATCACTTCAGGGGACATTACATTGACTTACATGCATTTCCTGGAGACTTATCCTAACCTTAACCAACACATGCCTAAACCTAACCAAGTCTTCACCCTAAAATTAATGATTCCCCTTATGGGGACCTCCAATTTGTCCCCATAAGGGAGGCGAGTCCCCACACGTGACTATGTAAACAGATTTAGGTCCCCACAAGTATAGTAATGCTAGACCACACACACACACACACACACACACACACACACACACACACACACACACACACACACACACACACACACACACAGTAAGGTTGTGTGACGGTTCCCTGGAGTAACCTTGATGTAGAAACAGAAATGTGGAAACAAGATATGAAGCAAACAGTATTTGTGACATCAGAAACTAGTTGGCCCTTTCATTTTTTTTCGACATGTTTAATACGTTTTACAGCCAGGATGTGAAATGTGAAAAGTTGCTTGAAGAAACGACATTAAGGGTAAAAAAAAAACTGTTGCATTAACTATTCAATTTCCTTACTTGATATACATAACTATTCCAAATGTCTGCCATGTCTAATATTAGTGGCTGCTGGGGTTTATTTTTGGTACACATGTATTTAGCCAGCAGTGTCGTGTTATTTGCTTGGCTGCATTACGTGCTAATGCCTGCAGTTCGTAGTTTTTAGGACTGATTCGGGGGTTTAATGGTTACATCTGAATGTTCTCACTGACCTGAGAGCAGCCATTGTTTGGTTTTTGTTTACTGTAAGCATGCATGCATTGCTGTGTTTACACACCCATGGAAAAGTGTATTCTTTATTTATATCACAGATGTACACAGGGGGGGGAGGGGATCATGTTGCCTGTCAGTGGGCAGAGTAACATAGTAACCGTGGGGAGAGTTTAAGGGGGGGGGGGTAGTTTGAGGTAATAGAGCGGAGTAGTGATGACCTATTTTAGTAGGCTAACCAGGAAGTGAGCATCGCAAGGGGCTCCTTCACTCGACAAAAAGCGAATGGGATTTTGCTATTAGATTTTTTAAATATTGCAGACACACTTATATGAAACGTACACATTTTGTTCAGCAGGATAATCTCCACATGTTTACACAAATTGAATCGTTACTACAATCTCCAGAAGTACAAAGCTAATGTTAGGCTATAAACGACATCATGGTTGCACGTCACCACCGCTAAGCTAAAGGCGGCTAAGCTAAAGGCGGCTAATGTTGGGCGTGATGACGTTAAGTAGTTTATTTAGTCACTTGTTAGCAGCTGCTGTTTTGAAGACACATAGAAGTGGGGTATTTAATGGCATACAAGCAATCTTCACCATGTGATCTAATTTCAGGCTTCTAACGAAAGCACATCTCTTTTTGAGGTGAGGCAACAGGAAGTGGTCAAATGTGAGGACTCATCCCTGCACCTCTCTATAGTGCGAGTGAGACTCTGACCGTGTACAGCTCACATTACAGGAAGTTTGAAGCATGCTAATGAACAATGAAAGCCAGGAGACACATGGTATGTACCAACGGAGAGAGATGAACACTGTTATTGTTAATATCAGAATCACAATACCTTCATTCGTCCCACAGAGGCAAGGCAAGTTTATTTATATAGCACTTTTCAACACAAGGCAATTCAAACACAGAGGGTGTTACAGCAAGTAAAAATAGCTTAATATTAATTAAGAAGCATGCATAACCATATTAAAGGTAAAAGTAGGAGATTTACAATTTACACATCCAGTAACAGTTCAGTCAGATAAGCAGCATATAGTTGAGTTTGAGGCTCGGGCATCATCACTCCACAGATATACATAGCACGATGAGTGATGATTAAATAACTAACCCCCCGAGCCTACAGGTGGAAGCTGGGGTGGTGGGGGGCAGCAAGCAGCAGCGACGTGGAAGTAGCTGCAGCAAGCAAAGCATGGAGAGAGATCTGGCAGGTTAAATAGAGCGGCATATTAAGGAGACTCTGGTTGGTTGGTTGTAGAGTGGCAAGGGGGCGTTATGTATGAAGGCAGCATAAGTGCTCGAGTTGACTGCCTGAACTAGCTCGCAGGCTTCGCCCCATGTGTGAGATAGCAGCCAGGAAGTGTATATTGCACAGAAGTAGATTTAACAGTGATATTAGCTATAATTCAGAGCATCGTGGAACATTTTGTTTGTGATACGACATAATAAACTTAGCATTTACACAGTTAATCAGATTGAGAGAGTGATAGAGAGCGATCGACGCTAGAGATATCTAGAGAGAGATAGATAGAGAGAGAGAGATAGCGCGATAGATCAGAACTAGAGAGACGCGAGCGCGCAGCCGATAATCCTAGACTATATGAGCGAGATCTCTATCTCTCTCTCTCATCTCTATAGATCGTATCTCGATATGCGCTACTCCTCTCTCTCTTCTCTCTAGCGCTCTCTCTCGCTCTCTACTCTTCTCTCTCCTATCTCTTCTCTCTCTCTCTCGCTCTCTCGATCTCTCTTCTGGCTTCTCTCTACCTCTCTCTGCTCTCTCTCTCCTCTCTCCTCTCTCTCTCCCTCTCTCTCTCTCTCTCTTCTCTCTCTCTCTCTCTCTCTCTCTCCTTCTCCTATCTCTCTCTTCTCGTTTTCTTCTCATCTTCTCTCTACTCTCTCTGCGAGAGATCGACCATACCATGCCAGTCGATAGTCCAAATCAGCTCCTAATTTCTACCCTATCTCCTATTCCTTGACCTCTGAGTGAAACGTCACGGGGTTAAGGGTTAGTGGATAGGAGAATTCAAAAGGACTTAGGAGAAGAGACCGCGGTGCTTTAGAGAATCCGAATGCACTTTCACTATCCGACGTGTTTATGATGCGCCAGCGGACGTCATGAATGTGCGTCTGCTGCTGTGGGGTAACCATGGGAACTACAGTTTTCTATACAGCGGACTCCAACATGGATGTTTAATAAGAACGAGGGACTCATCTAGAGACTCTGCACCGTGCTCTGACGCTGTTGCTTTGCTTTATGAACGTGGACAACAGAGAAACATATTCTTCATGACCAAAGTTGGAATTGAAATAAAAAAGGAAAGTGAAACTTCTGCTCGTCACCCTCTCCCTCCGGTCCACATTAATACAAATGATCCCAATACGTATGATTGATGAAAAGATCTTAAAATCAACACAAATGTATTTATTATAAACGTTAGTCCTTAACATCTATCACTGTGTATATCACCATTCAAACATCTTTTAAAAGTTGAACAAACCCCACACAGCTCAGTAAAGACTGTGAGATGTCGACTTTATTTGATCATTTCAGTAAAAACTAACGTTCATATTTCTCTTTTTGATTATAATACTGATGAACGTTCAGAAAAAAGCACTTTGGCAACTTACCACATACGTTTTAAAAAGCTTAATAAGGACCGTAACTTTCATGATATCATTTCTCGTTCATAATCGGTTGTTTCCGTGAACAGCCGACTGTTGAGTGACGGCAAATGCTGCGGCTGCAATGCATTGTGGGGCAGCATTTTCTCCTCTCCTTTCGGTTAGGGAGGTCCAGTGGTTCCTAAGCTAAAGGAGGTTATAAAGGAAGTTTGAAACCTCCTTTCCTTTCATTTGGAGAATTCAAAAGGCACTTATCATGGCTGCCACTGAGGGACTTCCGGGTCATTTAGGTTCCTAAGCTAAATGGACTATTGGAATGCAGCCCCTCTCCAGGTGAACCCACAAGGGCATCACAGTCTGTTTTACAGTTTGACAGTTTTTCATTATCTAAAGTGAGCCTACACATAGTGAACGTAACACAAAGAAAGTTTTAAAAGCTACTGATAAATGAACGTCCTATCAGCATTTCAGAGAAGGTGTGTCTCTATCAGCTGACTGACGCTGTTCAGACCTTTAGATAGGAGGGGTCCACGAGTCTCTTATCAAAGAGTCCTTTAGTTAATGTATATCCAGAGGTGGAAGAAGAGGGTTAGACTTTACACTCAAGTAAATGTATATACAGTAAATTGTAAAAATACTGCATTCATTACATTACATTACATTGCATTGCATTTAGCTGACGCTTTTATCCAAAGCGACTTACAATAAGTACATTCGACCAGGAAGACACAACCTTGAAGAAAACAGAATCATATAAGTACATCAGGTTTCATAGAGCCAAACATTTCAAGTGCTACTCAACTGGCTTTAGGTAAGCCAGTCCTTTATTAGTATAAAAGTGCTTCGTTAATAGTTCTATCGCTCGAAGTGGAGTCGAAAGAGATGAGTTTTCAGTTTGCGCCGGAAGATGTGCAAGCTATCTGCCGTCCTGATGTCAATGGGGAGCTCATTCCACCATCTTGGAGCCAGGACAGCAAACCCACGTGTTTTCGCCGATGGGAACTTGGGTCCCCCTCGCAGCGAGGGCGCAGCGAGTCGTTTGGCTGATGCAGAGCGTAGTGCACGCGCTGGGGTGTACGGTTTAACCATGTCCTGGATGTAGGAAGGGCCAGATCCATTCGCAGCATGGTAAGCAAGTACCAGTGTCTTGAAGTGGATTCTAGCAGTTACCGGAAGCCAGTGAAGGGAGCGGAGGAGCGGAGTGGTGTGGGAAAATTTAGGAAGGTTGAAGACCAGACGAGCCGCTGCATTCTGGATGAGCTGCAGAGGTCGGATGGCACATGCAGGTAGACCAGCCAGGAGGGAGTTGCAGTAGTCTAGGCGTGAGATGACGAGAGCCTGGACCAGAACCTGAGTCGCTTTCTGTGTCAGCTGGGGACGTATCTTCCTGATGTTGTAAAGCGTGTATCTGCAGCAACGGGTTGTAGCAGCGATGTTTGCAGTGAAGGACAGGTTGTTATCTAGGGTCACACCCAGATTCCTTGCAGTCTGAGTCGGGGAAACAACTGAGGTGCCGATGTTGATTGTTAGGTCAAGAGTGGGACAATCTTTTCCCGGGAGGAAGAGCAGCTCAGTCTTGTCAAGGTTGAGCTTGAGGTGGTGAGCAGACATCCACTGAGAGATGTCAGCTAGACAAGCAGAGATGCGTGCAACGACCTGGGTCTCTGAGCGGGGAAAGGACAGAATTAATTGGGTGTCGTCAGCGTAGCAGTGGTATGAAAAACCATGCGGGCTAATGACTGATCCGAGCGAGTTTGTGTACAGGGAGAAGAGGAGGGGACCAAGAACAGAGCCCTGAGGGACCCCCGTAGTTAATTGACAAGGGTCGGACTCAGACCCTCTCCAAGTCACCCTGTAGGTACGGTCTTTCAGGTATGAGGTGAGGAGGGAAAGTGCAGAGCCTGAAACTCCAAGTTTTTGGAGAGTGCGAAGGAGGATCTGATGATTCACCGTGTCGAATGCAGCAGACAGGTCCAACAGGATGATGACAGAGGAGAGGGAGGCAGTTTTGGCAGTGTGCAGTTCCTCCGTGACAGCAATGAGAGCAGTTTCTGTGGAGTGACCTGCCTTGAAACCAGACTGGTGCGGATCCAGAAGGTTGTTCTGATGGAGATAACAGGAGAGTTGTTTAAAGACAGCGCGTTCAAGTGATTTAGACAGGAACGGGAGGAGAGAGACAGGCCTGTAGTTTATAACATCAGACGGGTTGAGAGTGGGTTTCTTTAGGAGAGGGTTTACTCTTGCCTCCTTGAGACTGTTTGGAAAGTGACCAGAAGTTAGAGAAGTGTTGATGAAATGGGTGAGAAACGGTAGAATATCAGGAGCGATAGTCTGAAGGAGGTTTGAAGGGATAGGGTCCAGAGGACAGGTGGTAGGGCGGGCAGAGGTAATGAGGGTAAGAACCTCACTTGGAGAGAGAGGGGAAAAGGAGGTTAGTGTGTTGGTGGAAGGAGGGTCTGGTGACCCAGCGGTGAGTAAAGGTGAGTCAGAAAAAGAAGAGCGAATATCATCAACCTTTTTTCAAAGTGGGTAACAAAGTCGCTTGACAGAAGTGAGGAGGGGGGAGGGGCTTTGGGAGGGTCCAAGAGGGTGGAGAAGATGGAAAATAGTTTTTTAGGATTGGAATAGGAAGATTGGATCTTATCTTGAAAGAAAGTGCTTTTTGCCTGAGAGATCGAAGCAGAGAAAGAGGAGAGGAGAGCCTGATAGGTTAGGAGGTCGTCACGGTGTTTGGATTTCCACCATTTCCGCTCTGCTGCCCTAAGGACGGTTCTATTAGCACGCAGTGCATCATTTAGCCAGGGAGCAGGAGGGGACTGACGAGCCTGCCGAGATGTGAGAGGACAGAGCGAGTCCAGAGTGGATGAGAGAGTAGAGAGGAGAGTTTCTGCAGCAGAGTTTGGAGGCAGGAGATGGAACGAATCAGAGGAAGGGAGGGCTGAGAGCACCGACGAGGCAAAGCTAGAGGGGGAGAGGGAACGAAGGTTACGGCGGACAAGTGCAGGATGGGAAGAGATTAGTTTGTTATGTTTGGAAAGGGATAGAGAGAATAAAATGAAGAAGTGATCGGATGTGTGGAGCGGGTTTACAGAGAGGTTAGAAGTAGCGCAGTTCCTTGAGAATATGAGATCAAGGACATTGCCAGCTTTATGAGTCGGTGGGGACGGAGACAGTGAGAAAGCAAAGGCGGTTAACAGAGATGTTAGTTCGTCTATCTTCCCCGTCTGGAGGTTGAAGTCTCCGAGAAGTACAGCGGGAGGGCCAGTTTCAGGGATGAGTGAGAGGAGATTATCTAATTCCTCCAAGAAGTCCCCCAAGGCGCCTGGTGGACGGTAGAGAACAACAATGGTTAACTGTATAGGATGGGTTACTGTGACGGCATGGAATTCAAAGGTGGAAGGAGTGAAGTTAGGTAGCTTGAAGAGGGAAAAGCTCCATTTGGGAGAGAGCAGGAGACCAGTGCCACCTCCTCTGCCAGTGGGTCTGGGTGTATGGGAGAAGGAATATGCTGTGGAGAGAGCTGCTGGGGTGGATGTGTTGGATGGAGTAATCCAGGTCTCAGTGAGAGCAAGGAAATCCAGAGACTGCAGGGAGGTGTAGCCAGAGATGAAGTCAGCCTTAGGAACAGCTGACTGGCAATTCCACAGGCCACCAGAAACTAGATGTTGGATCTCAGTGGAGCATGTGGGATAGACGAGAGCAGGCCGGTTATATCGATAAGGAGATACACGGGGCCAGTGATAATTGCGAGAAGACACATGAACAGGAATAGAGAAAATACACATGATTATAGCATGCGGGGCTAGAAAACTAAAGAAAAGAGAAATAAGACACCAGCTCGATCAGAGTAGGATTTGCCTCCTCTTTGCCTCCCTCGTGACTCCCGCAGGACTCCAATGTCTTTGTCAGTCTTACTCCCGCAGGACTCCAATGTCTTTGTCAGTCTTCGGCTGTCTGACGCTGAAGCTGACGCTCCAGGAAAGAGCTACCCGAAATGGACGCCTGATTGCTCAGTTCTCACAGCTGTAGGGCCACGGCCCTCTAATTAGTTAACTATCTACAGCTGATGGGCGACAATAGACTGGCCGTGCCTATATTAATGCAGGCTTGAGTGCTGAGACCTGTGCAGCAGGTTTCGCCTGAGCAGATCTGAGATTTAAAATCTCTCAAACGTGATTTAGCCGTTTAAGCTACAATAACAATTTATACAGAGTCGAATAAATGAAACAGAGAAGTCTAATTAAACAAGAATATAACTTACAGTGGTTGCTGCGTCAATAGGTAATGTCGTCACCGGGTCCAGATGCACATTCAAAATCTGTAGTAAAAGTATTGGCATCAAAACATCCTTAGGTATCAAAAGTAAAAGTACTATATGTAATCGTTTCAGAATCGTATATATATTTAGTTACTGGATTATCACTATTGATACACTGCTGCTGGGTATTTAACGTATATTTACTTGTCAATATGTTACATTACATTACATTGCATTTCAAGTGCTACTCAACTGGCTGTAGATAAGCCAGTCCTTTATTAGTATATAAGTGCTTTGTTAGTAATTCTATCGCTCGAAGTGGAGTCGAAAGAGATGAGTTTTCAGTCTGCGCCGGAAGGTGTGTAAGCTATCTGCTGTCCTGATGTCAATGGGGAGCTCATTCCACCATCCTGGAGCCAGGACAGCAAACCCACGTGCTTTTGCTGATGGGAACTTGGGTCCCCTTCGCAGTGAGGGCGCAGCGAGCCGTTTGGCTGATGCAGAGCGTAGTGCACGTGCTGGGGTGTACGGTTTAACCATGTCCTGGATGTACGAAGGGCCAGATCCACTCGCAGCATGGTAAGCAAGTACCAGTGTCTTGAAGTGGATTCTAGCAGTTACCGGAAGCCAGTGAAGGGAGCGGAGGAGCGGAGTGGTGTGGGAGAATTTAGGAAGGTTGAAGACCAGGCGAGCCGCTGCATTCTGAATGAGCTGCAGAGGTCGGATGGCACATGCAGGTAGACCAGCCAGGAGGGAGTTGCAGTAGTCTAGGCGTGAGGTGACGAGAGCCTGGACCAGAACCTGCGTGGCTTTCTGGGTCAGGAGGGGACGTATCCTCCTGATGTGTGCTTTAAAAGTGGATTCATATTAACTAATGATCTGATTCTGTAATGCAACTACAGCTGTCACATACATGAAGTGGAGTAAAAAGTTCAATATTGGCTTCTAAAATGTGGAGGAGTTGAAGAATAAGGTAGCATAACATTGAAGAACTCAAGTAGAAGTAACTCAAACCTGTTTCTAATTACACTACTTCTATCTTTTCATGAAGACAATTTCACACTCGTGTTGGAACCTGTATATAAACAGTCTATCTAGAACAAACACACTACTAGACTTTTATTGAAAGGGTGGACATTTTTTAAATTATTTCTCATGTTGCAAAATATGGGGAAATGTCTTATATGAAACGTATTGAGGTAGCAGGAATGTCATGGTAGGGATTTAAACAAACAAAAGAAAGTTAAGAGAGGAGGAGATGGACGGACACATGTTGGATCGAACAATCTTTTGCAGAAGGGAGAAAGATGTTGACATGTATTTAAACGTTTTATCTCCCATGTGTTCCTCCCCAGCATTAAGGCCATTGAAAGCGCCACAAAAGACGACGACACCAAGTGGCTCACCTACTGGGTGGTGTACGGGCTCTTCAGCGTGGCCGAGTTCTTCGCCGACATCTTCCTCTCCTGGTTCCCCTTCTACTATATCGGAAAGGTAATCCAGCTTCTGTCAATGTGTTGGGTTTAAAAAATGAATACAGTGTAATGATAGATTAGATCCAGAGGTGGGAAGTAGTGGAGTACAAATACTTTGTTACTGTATTTAAGTAATTTACTCCACTACTTATTTTTCTGACGACTTTTAACTTTGACTACATGTTGAACTCAAATACCTGTACTTTCTACTTCTTACATGTTGAACACAAATACCTGTACTTTCTACTTCTTACATGTTGAACACAAATACCTGTACTTTCTACTTCTTACATGTTGAACACAAATACCTGTACTTTCTACTTCTTACATGTTGAACTCAAATACCTGTACTTTCTACTTCTTACATGTTGAACTCAAATACCTGTACTTTTTACTTCTTACATGTTGAACTCAAATACCTGTACTTTCTACTTCTTACATGTTGAACACAAATACCTGTACTTTCTACTTCTTACATGTTGAACTCAAATACCTGTACTTTCTACTTCTTACATGTTGAACTCAAATACCTGTACTTTCTACTTCTCTCATTTTCCAAACAGCTGGTTCCTTTAGTCTGAATGTGTGTTTGGTGCGTGATCATTATTCTTTAGAGTCATTGCGTGCCTATTGATTTGAACACGATCCGTGTATCCATCATTTCCTGGTCTTCTCTAAAGAAGAGGGACCAATGGAAACGTTGTCATGTTGCCGTTGTTCAGCATGGAAACATTCATTAGCTAACAATGACATTATTGTTCTATTAATACAAAGGGAGGTCAGGTACTCTTTAAAACAGCTGCTAGTTATGGGTACTTTTTACTGAAGTACATTTCAAAGCCTCTTTACTTTGACTTGAGTAAAGAAGTTTAGTCAGTACTTCTACTTTAACCAGAGTATTTTTAAACACGAGTATCTGTACTTCTACTTGAGTAAAGGATGTGTGTACTTTGCCATCTCTGATTAGATCCAACTTTATAGTCATTGCACACAACGGAAATGCGGTCAAAACAGCACTAAAGTGAAGAGTGATGTATTGTATAAGTATTATATATAATTTAGTAAAACAGTTTAAGGCAGTATACACATTACAAACAGAACAAATTAATACACCATAGATATGGTATAAATAAGACACAATATAGAATAAATAGAAATATATATTATGGACGTTTTGGTCCTTTTTTAATTCTAAGAATAAATATGCCATATATATTCATTATACTAAAATGATAAATTGTGTTTGTCTCCCCCTCCTCTCTCCAGGGTGCCTTCCTGGTTTATTGCATGGCCCCCACCGCCTCTAATGGATCCATCCTCATTTATACTCGCATCATTCGACCAGTCTTCCTGAAGAACGAAGGCAAGATCGACGATGCGATGAAGATTGTGAAGGACAAGGCGTCAGAAGCTGCTGACAAGTTCAAAGACGAGGGTGAGACAATTTACTGGAAACACAATCGTGATGAAATGTGTGGGACGGGGAAGAAACAGATAACAGTTCCCTTCATGTGTCACTTACTTCACATAGAGGTAGGAGAAGTACTCAGATCTTGTACTTGAGTGAAAGTAGAAGTACTCAGATCTTGTATTTGAGTAAAAGTAGAAGTACTCAGATCTTGTATTTGAGTAAAAGTAGAAGTACTCAGATCTTGTACTTCAGTAAAAGTAGAAGTACTCAGATCTTGTATTTGAGTAAAAGTAGAAGTACTCAGATCTTGTACTTCAGTAAAAGTACTCAGATCTTGTATTTGAGTAAAAGTAGAAGTACTCAGATCTTGTACTTGAGTGAAAGTAGAAGTACTCAGATCTTGTACTTGAGTAAAAGTAGAAGTACTCAGATCTTGTACTTGAGTGAAAGTAGAAGTACTCAGATCTTGTACTTGAGTAAAAGTAGAAGAACCAGAGTGTGGGAATACTCTGTTTCAGTAAAAGTCCTGCATTCAAAATGTTCCTCAAGTAAAAGTAGAAAAGTATTCTCATCAAAATATAGTGAAAGTAGTCGTTGTGCAGATTGGTCCATTTCAGAATAATATATATGATATGTTTTATAATGATTGATCATTAAAGTGTTCTCAAAGCTGGTAAAGGTGCAGCTAGTTTGAATGACTTACAAGTACACCATTTACCTCTGAATTGTATTGGAGTATAAGTACAAAGTAGCATAACATGGAGATACTCAAGTAACTATGTACAAGTATCTCAAAATTCTACTTAGGTACAGCACTTGAGTAGATTTACTTGGTTACTTTACACCTCTGTACAGTTGCAAGTAGCTATCAGAATTACTAAATAAGATGTGTGTGTGTCTCTGTGTGTGTGTGTGTGTGTCCACAGCCAAGAGAGCCACGGCCAACATCATGTTCGAGGAGAAGAAGTACGAGTAAAGAGGGGGGGTCGGACTCTGACAGGAGAAATGTTGCCTTGTTTGTTCTTAAATCTGAATCTTTATGTCACATGTTTCATGGAAAGCCATTTACTTATTTAACTCTGCCTTCTGCGGGGCTGTGAGACCTTTACACACGCCCTGATGTGCTTTATGAACCAAATAAAACCCGCTCAAGTGGTCCTGGTTTTATTCATTTCACTGTTGTGTGTACATGTACTGCATTGAAAAAGTATAGTTAGTAAACCGAGTCACAGTATTACATATAAAAGTATCCAATGCAGAAATATCTCTTAAAATAACACCCAAAACCTTTTTCCACTTATTCCTTAAAGAAGCTTTTCTCCTGTAAACTGTTGGTTAGTTTGGTTAAAAACTAAACATCAAATGTAATAAAAAATCAGTATAAATGTTTAATATGTCACTGTAATGTAACTAAGGCTATAAGATGTTGGTTAATGTCTCTTGTATTCTCTATTACTGTCAATTTTAACATCAGAAAAGCCCAGTGGGTTTTCTGCCTGGCAACGGTTCGTTTGTGTGTTTTAACCACGCAAGAATAAAGTACAAATACCTTTACTTTGCTCTCAAGTATAACACTTGAGTATATACTTAAGTCACACTCCACCACTGGGTTTCCCTGGATATAGAGCAGACACAAATGATATGTTTTGATCCACTAATGAGCAAGTCTGCAGTTCCTATTTGACCCACTAGGTGTCACTACATTACATGTCACTTGTTAGACGCTTTTATCCAAAGCGATTTACACTCAATACTGTGGACAATCCCCAAAGAGCAATTTGGGTGTGTCTTGCCCAGGGACACAACGACATACTGGCCGTTTCTCAATCGCGAGTACACCTGCTGCAGAGCAACTATTTCAAGTATACTACGTCATAGAGTGGCGCAGAATGCTGGGCATTTGATTTAACATGCATTTAAACAGTCCTTCAGCGCCACTCGATGACGTAGTATACTTGAAATAGTTGCTCTACAGAAGTTTTACTTGCGATTGAAAAACGGCCGCTGACTGCAGTGGGGTTTGAACCTGATCTGAACACCAACGCACTAATCCACTGGCTCGAGCCGCCACTATTGAGGCCAAGTAGTTAGATCTTGTGCTTGAGTAAAAGTAGAAGTACTCAGATCTTGTACTTGAGTAAAAGTAGAAGTACCAGAGTGTAGGAATACTCTGTTACAGTAAAAGTCCTGCATTCAAAATGTTCAAGTAAAAGTAGAAAAGTATTCTCATCAAAATATAGTTAAAGTAGCGACAGTAAAAGTAGTCATTGGTCCATTTCAGAATAATATATATGATGTGTTTTATAATGATTGATCATGAAAGTGTTCTCAAAACTGGTAAAGGTGCAGCTAGTCTGAATGACTTTGTATACTGCAGGGTAGCTGGTGGATTTACTCCAGGTGGAACTAAAGTCTGATTTAACACTTGATTATATTTCACATCATTCATCCACATCTGTGAAGTAACTAAAGGTATTAAATACATGCAGTGAGTCAAAGTACACCATTTACCTCTGAACTGTAGTGGAGTAGAAGTACACCGAGGCATATACTCAATACTCAAAGTACCTCCCAATTGTACTTAAGTAATGAACCCACCTGTCCTCCAAAGGTTCCTGGCTTCTGCCTCCTTGCAGAATAAAGCAGTCGACACGGTGTTAAAGAGAGCTGGTACGAGTGAGTACAGTGATTGATTTTAATGGCTTCATAAACAACTATAAAACAGTTCATAAAAATTCATGCACTTTCAGTGTAAATTCAATTTGAAATATAGAGGAAATCTATGTACAACAGTGCGAACCGTAACAGTGACTTCATTCAGTTGGGTGGTTCACCACAAATATACTTGGCTGCATAGAAACAGTGACATTATTGCCTACGTAGAAAAAGGAAACTGAAAGGTAAATCAAATAAAAAGTGTAAAAAGTCGAGTTTATTTAAGATCTAACAGAACTGGTGCTTTAGCGGAAGAAACCTGACTTTTATTTCAAACAATGATTTTAAAAAGTCAGTTTCTTCTCAACTTACCGAGCAGAAGAACGAAGCATTAGTGAATAAAACATTAAAGATTCTTTCCCTTTACCAAAAGTTACATTCTGAAAGCATTATCATGAAAGAACTATTTTACAGAAACTCACTCGTAGAACGACAAAAAGCCTGAGTTGATGGGGAAAAGTAGAGTCATAATAAATCCAAAAAGCCTGAGGAAAAAAGACCACCGATTTACTATTTTACAAAAATGTACAACAGTATTAATGAAGAGGAAATAAATCATGATACACCTCACGCTCCCAAAAAAACAACAACAATCCAGGTTATTTTTTTACAGCTAAGATATGTTATTAAATAATTCACGCCTGGTTGGAAAACGAAGAAACCTGCTGAGGGAAAAATGAGAAATGCTGAACATGAGGTACGCCAGGTGGTGAGCCCGAGCCGGACACCTTTAAACATCGACTTGTAAAGCGATTCTGTTCTCATCGAGTTAACACTTAAATAAGGTAGATAATCACATCGAGCATGATGGAGACGGACAGACGAAACAGACAACAACAGGATCCAGTGTCATTGGTTGGGAATATGAGGCAGCTCTCAGGGTCAATTGTGTCAGTTTCCAGAGTTAAGAAAAGTTTATAAAAATAACAAAAATCGCTGCGTGCCGTCTCGCTGCAGCTTTAAACTCTTTAATACAAAAATATGATTTGTTTTTTTTAATCTGCTGCCTGGCGTTCCCGAGATGAAGCAGCTGCAGTGGATGCACAGTGTTTCTTCCTGCAGCTGCAGTGAGTTCACAGTCCCTGTAAGGCATTTGCTGTGTTTTTTTTTCGGAGTCTATGGCTGCTACCAGCAGACCTGGGAGCTGCTGTTATGTCTTGCGGCTGCTCCAGATCTGCTCCGGTGTGCTCTTGTGGTCTGACGAGTAGTCGAAGGGCGAGCGGTGTCCCATGGGCGAGCGTGAGTCGTAGGGCGAGCGTTGGTCCCGGGGGGAGCGGGGGGGAACGCTGGCCGAGGCGCGCTGCTCCGCCTGCCAGTCCGAGTGGTATCGGTAGGAGGAGCGGTGGTCGGAGTGGGAGTGGTCCTTCACGTCCAGGCGGTCTCTGGAGCGGAACTCGTCCAGCTTCCTGTGCTTGCTGTCGTTGTAGTATCTGCACACACAGAGCATCAGGAGTTAGACGACACTTTAACACATGAGGATGCAAGTGTACACTAGGGCTGTCCCGAATACCATTTTTCGGGCTCCGGATATTCGGTAGTAATCGGCAGCGAATATTCGGCGGGGGGGGGCGGGGGTTAGGGGCGTAGTAATCAGCAGTGAACCGCTTCAACACGTGTATTTCGGTGTATTCACGGCATTCATTTTGTTATTCTACAGTATTGTTGTTTTATAGTTATTTTTTAATGTAACCCAATTTGTGTTCTTTGAAATTGAAAAGGATATCGCATTGTGTTTGTTACTTTCGTTGCAGTTGTATATGTCTTAAGTGTAATATGGCTTGGCTTCCTATTTATGGACATGCTTTTATTTTGAAGGAGAGGTAGCGCTGTTGACAGGAAGTTGTTGTTGCTATGGAAACAACGTGACGGAGATTAACGGAGAAAAGTAATATCTACATATAAAGACGGAGAAAGTAGACGATAACGTTTATGGTTAAGTGTTAGCACCCCCGAAGAGGCACAAGCTCTCACGTTGATATTGGAGATTTCAATAATTTGAAACAAAAACGGGGAAAAAACAAATATCGGAATAACGAAATTGAAACCCGAATAGTACTCCAACGAACGGATATTCGGGTACAGCCCTAGTGTACACACGATCTGCACCCACATCAAGCACGCAGATATTCATTTGATATAACATTTTGCTGTATAGAGCGGGGCAGTGATGATTTATTTTGGAGCGCCAACCCAGAAATTAGCTCCTCTAAGAAAGGATTTGGATTTTGAAAAATGTGCAGAAAATAAGATCTGTGGTAAACACACAATCCGACACTTCAACGTTTGTTCAGCAGGATAATCTACACATATTAACAACTTTAGGATTTAGCATAAACGCAATCGCCTTTCCCTCCAAGCTAATGTTGGGCTATAAACATCACGGTCACATGACGTCACCACGGCTAACAAGTCATGCAGTTCTTTTCTTTTAATATAATGTTTAAGGTTGATGTAATGACTGAATTGAATGGAGACTCAACTCTAGAGAACCCGTCTCCACTGAAGACCTACCGAGTGTTTGATGGGGATTTATTTCCACTTTAGAACGTAACCTACCATTATTTATTCTTAAATAATTCAAGAATGAGGTTGTACCATGGATGTATAATAAGAACTGGATACAGCGTGGGAGGCGGGGTCTCGTTCTTTCCTATGAGAGCTGCTCATTGGCACATGAGGACAAAATGGCCCAACTTTTGAGAGACCGAAATGTCACAGATTACCCATCATGCCTGGCTGTGCTCTCATAGAGCATGTGCAGTTGAGTTGCTCCTTAAGCCCCGCCCCCGAGCTCCTACTCTCAGATGCGCGTTCATAATGCCGAGGAAAATAACTCTCAGAATAACGTTAATAAGGGTCGTTTATTTGGTTAAAAAAAATGTACCCAACGATTTACAGACGTCTCTTTCCCAATGTTAGTCAATGGGGAAAAGTCTTTCCGGGCCCAGGGACGTCACGGACTGATACGGAAGTTGCAGTACCGCCGTTTGGACACAACGAATATTTTCCTCAGAGTCCGGCACACTTCCTGGGGGCTTGGGTAGGACACAAGGTGTCTGTGTCTGACCAATCACAGATGATAAGGACTACAAAACCCCGCCCCTAAAGTTGTATTTATTACAGCAGAACTGAATCAGGCCCTTGTGGAAACATCCTAAAATGCTTGAATCTTGTTCTCACCTGTCCGATCTGTCTCTGTCACGGTCCCTGTCCCTACTGTCTGGTCTGTAGTGGTCTCTGTCTCTGTGGTCTTTGCCGTCTCTGTGGTCTTTGCCGTCTCTGTGGTCGTCTCTGTGGTCTTTGCCGTCTCTGTGGTCTTTTCCGTCTCTGTGGTCTTTGCCGTCTCTGTGGTCTTTGCCGTCTCTGTGGTCTTTTCCGTCTCTGTGGTCTTTTCCGTTGCTGAAGGAGGTATACGGTCTCTTCCTGCTCTCCCCTCCCGAGGACTTCCTGTGCGGCTCGGAGCTGTGTCGGTCCTTGCTGCTGCTCTCGTGGTGCCGTCCTGACGGAGGATGTCTGTCCGAGCTGTAGCTGTCCCTGCTGCTCTCATCCTGGTGAGAGCTGTCCTTCAGCCGTTCGATATCTGAAGACAAACACCACACACTCATCAGAAAGCCGATGTCCATCTTAAAGGTCCCCTATTATACTGTTTGTCATCAATATATTACAAGTCTGAGATATTTGTTGTGAGGCATCAGCAGACGCTTCTTGGTGATAGCAAACTTAAAATATTTTTGAATAAGTAAAAATAACTCGAACACTTCTTAGCTTGTTTAATTGATTAAAACAAGGTTTGCTAACACCTAAATCAGACAGCTTTTGTTAAAGTCTAGGGGTCCACAGACTTTTCCAACATACACTATGACCGTTTGAATTATGTTTTTCAATATATCATAAATAGTGCGTGTGCTTTCAGTTGAAACAGATTGTATTTGTTGATTATTGTACCTACGGTGAACATCAGACCATCCTTTTATATCAATTGTAAACATAAATGCAGATTATTCCAAGGGGTTCATATACATATTGTTAAGCTGACTGTACCTGTGTGTTTGTATCCGTGGGTGTTTGCATTTCTAGTGTTCTGCTCCATTGCCTGAGGAAAGAAACATAATGTTGGCACAGGGCGTCATACTTTGATAACAAATTCAGAAGTCCAACAGGCTTTTACATACCTGGGCGTTCTCTTGTCTTTTCTTGATTGCATGTTTGTACAGTTTATGAAGTTTCCTGGCATCGAACTCCGTGAATTTGGAAACAAATATCCACAGGTTTCTGTGAAGGACAAACATGTAAACAATCAGTTTGATTCAATCAGAGAGTGAGGTTAGGTTTTGGCTCTATGACACCTGATTACTATATGATTCTGTTTACTTCAAGGTTGTGTCTTCCTGGTCGAACGCACTTATTGTGAGTCGCTTTGGAAAAAAGCGCCAGCTAAATGCAATGTAATGTTAGATCTTACGCTACTGTGTGTGTGTGTGTGTGTGTGTGTGTGTGTGTGTGTGTGTGTGTGTGTGAATCCCAATTTGAGTATTTGTTCAAGGTATTAGGAGATCATAAGTAGAGTAAAGCAGTCAGAGCCTTTCCCTTCCCTTGAGGTAGCTCTCACACCCTGGCTGTAACGATTATTAAACACACGTTCAATTCATGACTAAAATCAAAAGGCCAAACTAGTTTCTGATGTCATGTGACTCACTGATCACACATTAGACTGTTTGCTTCATATCTTGTTTCCACATTTCTGTTTCTACATCAAGGTTACTCCAGGGAACCGTCACACAACCTTACTGTGAGGCAGAGAGGGTAAAAGTACACACATGCTTTACTCAAGCAGAAGTACAGATACTCGTGTTTAAAAATACTCTGGTAGAAGTAGAAGTACTGACTAAACTTCTTTACTCAAGTCAAAGTAAAGAGGCTTTGAAATGTACTTCAGTAAAAAGTACCCATAACTAGCAGCTGCTTTAAAGAGTACCTGACCTCCCTTTATATTAATAGAACAATAATGTCATTGTTAGCTAATGAATGTTTCCATGCTGAACAACGGCAACGTTTCCATTGGTCCCTCTTCTTTAGAGAAGACCAGGAAATGATGGATACACGGATCGTGTTCAAATCAATAGGCACGCAATGACTCTAAAGAATAATGATCACGCATCAAACACACATTCAGACTAAAGGAACCAGCTGTTTGGAAAATGAGAGAAGTAGAAAGTACAGGTATTTGAGTTCAACATGTAAGAAGTAGAAAGTACAGGTATTTGAGTTCAACATGTAAGAAGTAGAAAGTACAGGTATTTGTGTTCAACATGTGAGAAGTAGAAAGTACAGGTATTTGGGTTCAACATGTAAGAAGTAGAAAGTACAGGTATTTGAGTTCAACATGTAAGAAGTAGAAAGTACAGGTATTTGTGTTCAACATGTGAGAAGTAGAAAGTACAGGTATTTGGGTTCAACATGTAAGAAGTAGAAAGTACAGGTATTTGTGTTCAACATGTGAGAAGTAGAAAGTACAGGTATTTGTGTTCAACATGTAAGAAGTAGAAAGTACAGGTATTTGTGTTCAACATGTAAGAAGTAGAAAGTACAGGTATTTGGGTTCAACATGTAAGAAGTAGAAAGTACAGGTATTTGTGTTCAACATGTGAGAAGTAGAAAGTACAGGTATTTGTGTTCAACATGTAAGAAGTAGAAAGTACAGGTATTTGTGTTCAACATGTAAGAAGTAGAAAGTACAGGTATTTGGGTTCAACATGTAAGAAGTAGAAAATACAGGTATTTGTGTTCAACATGTGAGAAGTAGAAAGTACAGATATTTGTGTTTAACATGTAAGAAGTAGAAAGTACAGGTATTTGTGTTTAACATGTAAGAAGTAGAAAGTACAGGTATTTGTGTTCAACATGTAAGAAGTAGAAAGTACAGGTATTTGTGTTCAACATGTAAGAAGTAGAAAGTACAGGTATTTGTGTTCAACATGTAAGAAGTAGAAAGTACAGGTATTTGGGTTCAACATGTAAGAAGTCAAAGTAAAAAGTCGTCAGAAAAATAAGTAGTGGAGTAAAGTACTGATACCAGAAACATGTACTTACCAAAGTATTTGTACTCCACTACTTCCCACCTCTGCTGTGTGTGTGTGTGTGTGTGTGTGTGCACGTGTATGCTTACTTTCTCCACTGTTTGATCTGCTCGGGGTTGGAGTACTCCTTCAGACACTCGGTGATGTGGTCTCCGATCTTGATGAGGCACTGCCTGGTGTGTTCCAGCTGCTCTCGCTCCGACAGACCTTTCTCCGGTCGGTCCAGCTGCTTCAGCGCCGCTTTCACCGGCCGCATCCGCTCCTTACACTGCAACCATAAAACTTCAGTCAACTCAGCTACGTTCACAAACATTAGGATAACATCTGTTCCTAATCCCCGAAGACCCCCTTTTCCAACCAGGTGGTTCCAAGAGCAGTTCGGAGCCTGATTGCAAAACTGTTTTCGCGCTTCAACTGCATCCGCGCTGGCTCTCGGCACACAACTGTGGGTTTTACTTTGGGTTAACTTTCAATTCTCACGAGTATCATTGTCCATGTTTTACTGTATTATTTCTGTTTTGCTTATATTTTACATTTTTAAAATTGTTTTATTTTAACCTATTTGAATTTCTTGTCAGCTTTACTTCAAGGGAATTTCATTTGGATCGCTGTTGATGTTTTATCTTGTTCTGTATTTATTTTAATATTGTCGTTATGTTTTCTGTAAAGCACTTTGGGCTGCTTTGTGCATGAAAGGTGCTATACAAATAAATGTGTGGGGGAACTTCTGAAGCAGTTGGAGTCAGGACTATTGCGGCTTTCACACCAGCGCTTTTCCCTTTCTAGCTCGAGCTAGAGCTTTTCTGGTTCAGCTCCGGTTTCCCTTTTCTGCTCCCGCTCTGTTCACACCGCCCAGAGCTGCGTCATGACGTCACCGTTTACGTGCCTGCTTCATAAAATCCAAACCGCGCGGAAATCCCTCACATCGACAACAACAACAATGGACGATTGTATTGAAGCGCTGTTCGCTTTGGTTATCCTCTTACGAAACTAAATGGAAGGCATCGGACAACTTTACAAGGGACGACTTTACTTGGAACTTTACCAACATCACATGCGAAATGCAAGACTTCTTTGTGGTCTTCAGCATCTACTTCAACGACGAATCTGCCCCTGCCCCCCGCCTCAACGTAAGAGAGACGTAAGCGACGCCGCCTCTTAGCTCCGAAGCTCTTGCCTCTAGACTGACAATTTTTTGGAGCTGGAAGTGAACCGGATTCCGGAGCTGACAACGCGTTGGTGTGAAAGGGGCATCAGAGAGACACGATGGAGAGCTGGAGCTTTGATGCCAAACACTGACGGTTTATTTGGAGCTTCGGCCGGAGAATTCACACGACATGTCACGTCTGACCACACGGTTGAGATGCCACAATCAATCCTGAAGACCCGTCCTGCAGCTCCAGGTTTTAACTAGTGTAATAATAATAATAATAATACAGAGTGTAATAATCAACATTCTTCATTAGATGGACTAAACAGCTGAGGACACTGAATCACATTTGTTGTCTCTTTGGGGTCATCTCCACCCAGAGAAGGATGTGTTCCAGGTGTCCCACAACAATGACTATCTCTGACTGAGAGTTGCCCGGTCACAAACTGGCAACATCAACAACTTGCTAGGGCAGCCCCTCCTTACGGGAGATAACGGCTGCTCAAGGCTGGTCAGCTGCGTCAGAGGGCGAAGGAGGACATGCAGGGCAAATTATTCCCCAACAACATACATAAGTGACCTGCTCTATTGAAATCAGTCGCATTGACCCGAAGACACATTTTGTGTTGTATACACTGTTGGAAAGAGGAGATTCCTAGCTTTCTAATGATATCAGGATTGTTGTTGTACTCCAAATATTAAGCAAAATATGTCACATTATATAATGACTGTCACCGAGTCATCATTTTGTCGTCGATCTGATTGATTAGCGGAGAAAATGATCAAAATACTACGGAGGGAAAATATTTTCGTTTGGATTACTGGTCTGGGGGAAGCTCGCGAGTGTGTGTGTGTGTGTGTGTGTACACATGTGTGTGTTTGTGTATTTTTGAGTTTGTTTCCCGGGGAAAACCCTCACGAGAAACACCGGCTGTAGTTATGCCTGCTGTGACGTCATGTTACTCCGTTCTCCGCTTGTAATTATGCCGAAGCTTCAAAGCTATATTTATCAGCTGAATTTGCCGAAACAAGTTTAATATTCTGAAAGCTAAGACTTTGTTTATTTTAAATCAGATGAAAACAAACTGTAACGGAGCCTGCCGTGTTATCAATGATTACTATACTCTTACATTCATAATGTCAGCGGGAGGGAGGGGGGGCGGCGCTGCGGAACAGCAGAGTGCGAGTGAGAGGTGTCTTCTTCCCTTTACAAGCTTCAAAAAGGTATTTATTGTGTGATTTTGGAAATAAAAGTTTCATATTCTGAAAGCCAAGACTTTGTTTATTTCAAATCAAACAAAAAACGCAAATCCACGTTTATTTTGAAACGAGCCGATGCGACTTCCGACTGATTTCGATAGAGCGGGTCACATATTAACTATACTCATTGGATTATTTCCTGCACTTTATTTGTTATTATTTTATGTATGTATGAATGTCTTTGTTGTCTATTCTGAATGTGTTGACGGCACCTTAAAAAGGAGTAGCTTTACTCTTCTCACTGTACTTGTATAAATGACAATAAATGCTTCTAATCTACTCTAAACTGGTTGAACTCAAGAACCAAAGGGTCGGAAAGTGAGTGACTTTCAAGTAGCAGATGCCGGTAGCAAACAGGCTTAAAGATGGTGGAAAACTAGCGGGGTACCACTCCAGCTCCAACTAGTAGGACAAATGATTAGCTTTGACTCTGGACCACAGTATAAAGCAGTTGTGAAATACTTGCAATTCACTCGTACGTTTAATAGCACCAGGGTATATGCAGGAATCCTGAAGTCAAATGTAAAACCTTTTAAGACCTTTTTTAAGACCCTTTCCATACATTTTAAGACCTTATCGCCACTTGGAGTTTTAACCGGTTACCTTGGCGACCCACTTTACCTCACATTGACTATAGACAGTATTGATTGTCCTTCCTCCTTATCTTCAAACCATTTGGACGCAGACTTGCATTTCCCCATAACGATGTTTAACAACCGGCGTAAACGGACCTCCGCGCGCTATCAAGCAGTGAGCGTGCGATGTCCTGTTCAGATGACGTCAAACCCAACGGGATGCCATAAATAAACTACACAGAATCACACTACACACCTACGCAATAATTACATTCAGGCAGACTGTAGAATACAACCTCTTTGGACCATTTATATACTTATTGAAAACAAGCTACAAAATGTAATACCTTGGAAAATGCCGTTTAATACTTTTTAATAGCCTTAATTTTCGTTAATTGATTTATCAACTTATAATACTTTTTAAGACCCCGCGGACACCATTATCTGTATTGGGAGTGACATCTACGCTAGCTTGCAGTGACATGTGGCTCCTGCAGGGTGTGCAATGCCACCAAATAAACTCTCAAACAAACTCTAAACACCAGGCTTTGTTTTCTAACTAAATGTGTTCCTCACGCACCACACTGAAGGTCCTCTGGTCCAGCTCCTCAGACTCCTCAGACACCGGCACGGTTTCTCCCCCCGCTGTTATATGGACCGGCACATCACCGGGTTTCTTAGTCTTCACCTCGTTCTGGTGAGGAGGGATTGGAGAGTTAATTCCCAAACAAAAACATTGAACCCAAAGCCTTCATCTTGATTTAATAAACAGGTCAAATATAGTAACGGAAAGTATCACAAACAATTTTTTCACCTTGTCCAGGTTGTCCTCTTTGTACACCGCCTCCAGAGGCTTCGTCTCCTTTTTCTCTTTTGGCTCCTTTGTTTCTTTAATGTCCCAACTGTCGTCCTTCTTCTCCTTTTTGCTTTCTTTTTTGATCTCCATTTCCCCCGACGACGATACTTCCTCCTGCTCAGGCTCCTCGTCTTCATCCTCCTCGTCTTCATCCTCCTCGTCCTCCTCCTCCTTCGGCACCACCCGGTCTGCTCGGCCCCGTCTGCTCGGAGCTTTCACCGGTGCCACCTCCTGAAGGGGGTTAAAAGTGTTAAACATGGAAGCAGTGGGTGTTTCTCAATGTCGAGAGGACGCTTCCTTGGTAGGACCATGTATGTATAATAAGAACTGGATACAGCGTGGGAGGCGGGGCCTCGTTCATTCCTATGAGAGTTGCTCATTGGCGCATGAGTGAGCGAAACGTCACGAAAGTATTCATATAATCATATGATCCGTTCTTATTGTGCGTCCATGGGTAAAGGTAAAACTCATGTAGTATTGAACACGTCACATGAACGTGCCGGGCGGCGCGGTCCCGTGGGTTAGATGCGCGTTCATAATGCCGAGGAAAATAACTCAGAATAACGTTATTAGCACATTTTACAACTTGAGGACCGAATGTTTTTAATAAGGGCTATACAAACGTTCATACTGGGTAGTTTATTTAGTTTAAGAAAATTCAACGATTTACAGACGTCTCATTCCCGATGTTAGTCAATGGGGAAAAGTCTTTCTGGGCCCAGTGACATCACGGACTGATACGGAAGTTGCAGTACCGCCGTTTGGACTAGGGCTGCACGATTTTGGGGAAAAAAATCTAATTGCGATTTTTCTGACAAATATTGTGATTCGAATTGTGATATTTGTTTTTAAGCGACCGGCTAGGAAGGTCGTATTAACGTACTCCCGTCTCTAGCACCCCCGCAGCCCGAGCTACGAATGAAAGAACTAAACTTACATGAAACTTCCGTTGGGTTGCTTTAAAGTCAAGCTTCAGTTTAAGATTCACCCTGTAATAGATGTAAAACATGTGATGGAGCATTACTAACCTGACTCTAGGAAAGCTCCATTGGAAGCCATTTGGAAAGGGCAGACACTTTCAAAAGCACTTGGCAGGTGATTGGATCAATCTGTCTATCACCTTCTATCATGGGCCACTTCTGATTGATTAACAATGGATGGTACATGTGGAGCACAGCACTTCTGATTGGTGTGGATGACTGACACAAAATTAATCGTTCAGCCCTAGTTTGGACACAACGAATATTTTCCTCAGAGTCCGGCACACTTCCTGGGGGCTTGGGTAGGACAAGTCCCTCCGAGTCAGGTCCTTCAGAAGCGAGGCAAGAATCCTTCCTAGTCTCGGAAAACGAAGAATGGTGGAACAGGCTAACAGGTGTGCGTCATATGCGAGGCCCCGCCTTAAATGGAGCAGCTCTCATAGGAAAGAACGTGACCCCGCCTCCCACGCTGTATGCAGTTCTCATTATACATCCATGGTGCAGCCTCGAAATTTCCCGCAACGAAGGACGTCGGCCTCGGTAGAATTCCAAGCATCCTGGACATTGGAACAGTCGTTCGGCGGCACTCGATGACGTCCATGAAATAGTGCCTCTGGAGCAGCTGTCCTCGATATTGAGAAACACCCAGTTATTTCATGCTGCGGCGAGCAGTGCGAGATGTCTCTAAATACTAGGGATTGGAAAGATAAATCGGATATTCAAAATGATTCAGGTATTCGAATATGAGTTATGAATATTTTTTTTTAATGGGAGGAATGCCTAAGTTGATTACATAGAATCGGAGGGATGAAACCCCTCTGTAATGGTCACACATGCAGAGCACACAGTGACATTTGTTCTCTGCTTTTAACCCATCCTAGTACCAGGAGTCTAGTACTAGGAGCAGTGGGCAGCTATTGTACAGCGCAATGGCAGTGAGGGGGGAAGGGGGGAAGGGGGGTGTCCGGTGCCTTGCCACGGCAGGAAGTGAACTGGTACCTCTCCAAGCAGCAGTCCACACTCCATATTTTAGATCTGTTCGGGGACATGAACCGGCGACCATACGGCTCACAGTCCAAGCCTCTACTGACTGAGCCACTGCCGGACATTATCAAATGGATTAATTAAATGTATACGACAGTGCCATTTTAAATATATTTATTTATTATATATATAAATGTTTTTGTATATGTACATTTGGTTAACCGTTTTTTTTGTTGGTCGAATATTCGAATATATATCTGCTTTCAAATTCCCATCCCTACTAAATACCTTTTCCTCCTCGATCTCGTCCTCGTCGTCCGACCTCTTGTCCGATGGGGGGTCCGAGGACGTGCTCTTCAGCACCTCTTCGGTCTTAATTGGCTTCTGGGTCTTGCTCTTCTTATTTCTCGGTTTCCTCTTCCGTGAATTGGCCTAAACGACACAAAGGAGTGTGGAGAATTAGAGTAGAAACACATTTGATTAAGGGATGAGACGATGTCAAATAAATCAGCAGATACAGATGTTTAGACTAACAATTTAGCAGATGTCTTATTGAATCTTTTAAATATTTTTAACTGTAATGCTTGACATCACTGCTGCTGTGACAAAATAAATTGCCAGTTTGGGATCAATAAAGTACCAAAGTACCTAAGTACCTATCTATCGTGTGTGCCATTAGCCGCTTTCACACCAAGTACTTTGCCGTACTTAGTGCCAGCACTTCGTTCCCCCATGGAACTAAGTACAGATCGCGTTCACACCGGAATAAGTCCCTGAGGGAAGATTACGCAAATGAAGCCGCTGACGTCACTTCGTCTTCTTCTGCTTTGGGTTTATTGGCAGGCCGCAAACAACTTCACGGTGTATACTGCCGTCCGGAAGTCCCCGGAGTTGGGGACTGGCTTCAGTCGAAGCTGCTGGGACTTCTTCTACTGAAGCCTTCTGAGTAAATCGCCAGAACACCGACACCTCCTCATCTCCACCGCTCCCATGTTTTTTTTTGTGTTGCCATAAGTTAGTCTCTCTCCGTTGGTGCGCGGGGCTAATGCTAATGCTAATAATGCTAATGCCAGCAAATACAATGGCGGCTTAAAAAAAACTTTTCAGAGTTTTACGGGGCGTGGTTTTCAATTCGCCCAGCCAATCAGAAATTGGTACTTTTGTCTCCCCAGGAAAGTACCACCTCTCTAGCAGGGCACTACAAAGGGGGGAAAGTTCTCATGAACTAAGTTCTCTTTTTGGTGTGAACGCAAAATCCCAGGAACTATCGGAACTAAATGGGAAAAGTACTCCGGTGTGAAAGCACCTATTGAGGAGATTTGTAGTTCCAACATTCAGTGGTTGTGTTTGACTGCTATTGTCCGTTATAATCCATTATTACCCTTCAGTTTCTGTTCATAATTCAAGGATATTTAATAGCATTACATTTCCATTCATTCAATTAAACCATGTTTGTTATATGCATGTAAAAAAGGACATGAGTAACCATCAGAAGAACAGAGGAGGACTTACTGTCCCGGCTTGCTTCTGTGCTTCTTTCTTGGCCAGGTCCTTGCAGAGCAATTTGATGAGGTAGTCTGCTCTGGTCTGCAGCTGCTTTGCTTGTGGCTTCTTGTCAGGGTCGTCAGGTAGGAGCTGAACGCATGGACACAGAAAACACTTTCAGGAATAGCTACACACACAGAAAACACTTTCAGGAATAGCCACACACACACACACACACACACAAACACTTTCAGGAATAGCTACACACACACACACCACAAACACTTTCAGGAATAGCTACCTACACACACACACACACACACACACACACACACACACACACACACACACACACACACACACACACACACACACACACACACACACACACACACACACACACACACACACACACACACACACACACACACACACACACACACACACACACACACACACACACACACACACACACACACACACACACACACACACACACACACACACACACACACACACACTTTCAGGAATATCACACACACACACACACACTTTGAGATTGACAAATTGACTTTGACGTCCCAGACAAACATTGGATTATTAGTGCACAAATATGAAATATCGAGAACAAAAACAAGACAGATTGAACATATATTATGCCTGAGCTCACCTTGTGTGTGAGGTTAAGGTCCGGATCCATCTTAATCATCTCCCAGCTGCCGTAACCGTACTCGTAGATTCCTATCAGGAGACTGGAGTCGTCCTCCTTCCCCCAATCAATGTCAAAGTGTGCTGCCTTCGAATGGCATGGAATCATATACCTATACAAACAGAACAAATATGTGAGCCATGAACTCATTGTACATTACACAGACCAATCAAAAAGGCTGTGAGAGATATCATGGTGTGTTCACTTACTTCTTCCTCTCCTCAGGGTCATCAGGAATGGCCTTATGAAGCGGAGCGAGCTCTTCCTCATGCGAGATGACGAGTTTTGCATTCACCTGGACTCCAGAGATCCTGAATGTCGGGCCCTTTACCTTCCCTCTCCTGCCTCCTGTCATCAAACAAGTTTCATTCAATCATGTGAAAGACGGCAAATTGAAACCCTGTAATGTGATTAGATGACGATAAAATGGATTTAGCTAAAAGCAAAGTAGTATGGGGTAAGAAATTCTCCAAATCATTAATCGAGTCATCTTGAAAAGGCCAAAAACATTGCAGGTTATTTTGTGTGACACTCAGTTTTAGGGCTGCTCGATTATGGCAAAAATCGTAATCTCGATTATTTGGGTCAATAATTGTAATTGCGATTATTCATTGACTTTGAAAACATCCATTTATTGGAGAAAATAAATGTGAACATTAAGTTTTTAACAGTTGATTACCCTGAACTTTATTTATAGTTAATAATAATAATTAAAAAATAATCGTTTTATTTCGATTACGTTGTTTTCGTAATCGTTGCAAGCCATAATCGTAATTAAAAAATACGATTAATTGAGCAGCCCTACTCTGTTTTATATCAAGGTTAACAGGAAATATTAGGGTGTTTGAGTGTTAGATCAGATATGTGAAGAAGTCACCATTTGCTTACATTTTCCATAATTAGCTAACATTTTTTTAGATCGGCTAAACTGAATAACAGCGACTCCAAACACAGAGCGGTCTGCTTCATCCACCAACACAAGAGCACCAGTCCAGAACCAACAGCAGAAGGACCCGCTCTGAATCAGTCCGCGTCGCCGCGGCTCAGAGACACATCGATTTATGTTTTTAAAAAACACTCGTTGCCATGTCAGGTTTTTGGTGGATTTAATCAAGTCTTGGATTGCAGAGTATGAATGTCCTCTTGCTATTTTCAGACGATATATACGGGTGTAAAGTTTGTGAAGGCAGGAGGAAAGCTTCCGCTCACCGTCTCCTCTGTTCCTCTAAGCCCCGCCCCCCCCCTGAAAATAATGAGTGACAGGCTGACAGTGACCCGATAGAAACGTTATTATTCACTTAATCACTGATTGAGATATGAAGCTAACTTAGTCTCATACATTCATGGGATTTATGGAACAGTAAGACAGAGAATGTAAGTGTGCACCCACATGCACTATTTTAGTTTTTATATGCTGTTGTAAATACTCCTGTTGTCGGGATATCAAATCGAATCGTTGACAGGATAATCGTAATCGAATCGTGAGACCAGTGAAGATGCACAGCCCTACATAATGCACATCACTAACATAACAAAATGTGGGCAGATGAGATTCTGAATAAGTCCGGTTACCTGAACTCTTCTCTGGTCCAGAGGGGTTTTCTCTCAGAGTTCTCACACAGCCGTTGTGAACCGTCTCTGCCAAACGCTTCAGGTCGCTTTCGGACTTATCCACGAGTTCAGCATCACGAGCGATAGCATCCAACCTGAGTGACCGAGACACATGTTTAGGAGACGGCTAATTAACGTTGAAAACCATTTTAAAGAAATCTTATTTAGCTCACCTTTCCAGCGGTCCTCCGAATTTCTTGTAACTCTTGACGAACCTGTAAGCAGATCACAGAGGTGTTACAAGGAATATCTGGAGGAGAAGATAAAAAGCCAGAGAGAGGTTGCTAATATACATGTTAGTAATTTAGTTTTTGGGAAAAGGGGTGGGATTAAATAAGTGTAAACTTCATCCCACCTCTTTTCGGATGTGTAATTAAGTAGATCATTTGTTTATACATAATGTAGGAGCCAAAATGCTTGTTTTGCCATTGTTATTATTTCTATTATTTCCAGCTACTTTTGTCGAGGGAACCGGAAGTGGTAAAATGTTAACTTACTTCCGGGTTTTAGGACGCGTCACTGTGGCACTCTATTGTTTGTTTTCGTCTTTATTAAACACCGTGGACTTGAAATGACTACGGACTCTTATATGGAACGCGCCACAGCGAAGAGCAAATGTTAGCCTCTTAACAGCATAACTCATAGGGAGTATTTGCCGCTACATATCATTTGTAAGTCAATAATATTTTTGTTTATCAATTTGATACTGCTTAAGTTTGTACAGTATCATAATCCTCATGTTTCATTTCATTATTTTTTTGTATTATTGTTTAACACGTTCGAAATAAATCAAAAGATCAAACCTCCGGATCTCAGCGTCACTGAAGCCCTTGATGTTTTCTCGTGGAATAGTTCGAGGCCGCCCCCTCTTCTTTGGCCTCTTCCGGTCCGACGGGGAGTCGCTTTCGGAGCCCGAGTACCGTCTGTTCCTGCTCTGCCGCCCCGAACTGGCGCTAAATTTCGACTGTTAGAAGGAATTAAACAAATGACAAGGAATTGGTACAAAGATAATAACTGAATGGACCTAAAATGGAAGAATTTAGGGACATTTCAGAATCAGAATACTTTTTATTCGTCCCACAGAGGGGACATGTACATTTGTTACAGCAGAAAATAACCAAAGACATTGCATTTAGCTGACGCTTTTATCCAAAGCGACTTACAACAAGTGCATTCGACCAAGAAGACACAAACTTAAAGAAAACAGAATCATATAAGTACATCAGGTTTCATAGAGCCAAAACATTTCAAGTGCTACTCAACTGGCTTTAGATAAGCCAGTCCTTTATTAGTATATAAGTGCTCTGTTAGTAATTCTATCGCTCGAAGTGGAGTCGAAAGAGATGAGTTTTCAGTCTGCGCCGGAAGATGTGTAAGCTATCAGCCGTCCTGATTTCAATGGGGAGCTCATTCCACCATTACGGTCCGTCCACACAGCAGCTTTTCAAATATCTTGAAAATCTTGGAGCTGGGCGTGTCTGAAAGCTTGGGGATTTTTTGCGAGCAACGCGACCAACAACCAATCACATGAATCTCCCGCCCCCGACATACAAAGCAAAAAACCCCGGGGATTTTATGCGAGCAATATATATATATATATAAACTCCCCAAACAGGCGAAAACCTACCAGTTTCCCCCACTGTCTCTGCCACCTCCCTCCATGCCTGGTTCCTCCGGTTTGTATCCCGGTAATAGTTCTGGTCGTAAAGAACCGGGTGATTTGCTACCGTAATTTCTCGTTTGGAATATGAGGAAATGAACTGCGGTCTGGCTCTCCCTGCTTACACGTGGTTTGATTGGCTGACGCTTCCAGCTCAGCTTCAAAAGTTGAACATTGCTCAACTTTTGAATCCTGAAAATCCTGGAAATCTTCGCTTCGCTCCCCCACAATGCAGTTCGGCGAAAAGCGAGGCAAAGTGACGTCATCCCCATTCAAAGTCAATGGGCAGAGAAGCGTTGGAAGATTTGTTTAAAGCTGCTGTGTGGACGTACCGTTAGACTTGCTCCAACTCTGCCTGTTTTGAAATCTCGTTTAAAAACCCACTTCTTTTCCCTGGCTTTTACAGACCAGGTGACACTTTAAATTTGGGTTTTTATCTTACTAGTGTTTTGTATTGTTTTTACGTCATGTAGGAGAGTTTTTCAGTCTGTGGCTTCTGATCTGGTTTCATTGTCTCGTGTTTTACATTTGTTTCATGTCCTGTCTGTTTTTCATGTATTTATGCTATGTTTTTATACAGTTGTTGATGTACAGCACTTTGTTCAACTCTGTTGTTTTTAAATGTGCTATAGAAATAAAATGGATTGGATTTTGGAGCCAGGATAGCAAACCGACAGCATAAAAAAAATATTTTAAAAGAAAACCCATCCTGTAACAGTTCTGAAGATATAGCAGCCAGGTATATATTGCAGTTATTAACGGCATAGTTGGTATTGAGTGGTGCAGGGATCATACATATATCGATTAGATTTATGACCGAAAGAATGAGATCGCGGATACAAGCGGCCGAGATGGGTTTTCTCCGCAGGGTGGCTGGTGTCTCCCTTAGGGATAAGGTGAGAAGTTCGGTCATCCGGGAGGGACTCGTAGTTGAGCCGCTGCTCCTTCGCGTCGAAAGGAGCCAGTTGAGGTGGTTCGGGCACCTAGTTAGGATGCCACCTGGGCGCCTCCCTAGGGAGGTGTTCCAGGCACGTCCAGCTGGGAAGAGACCAAGGGGTAGACCTAGGACCAGGTGGAGGAATTATATCTCTTCGCTGGCCTGGGAGCGCCCCCAGTCAGAGCTGGTTGATGTCACCAGGGGAAAGGAAGTTTGGGGCTCTCTGCTGGAACTGCTACCCCCGCGACCCGACCACGGATAAGCGGGAGAAGATGGATGGATGGATTTATGATTCAAACATTATAAAAGTAGGGTAGACGTGTGGAGATTATCCGGCTGAACAAAACGTGCATTTATCAAACAGGTTGGTTTTCCACAGATCTTATTTTTTACAATATTCCAAAATCCTATGGAGAAATCCCGTTGCTTTTTGTCGAGGGAACCAGCCGCTTACTTCCGGGTCTGCCTACAAAAATAGGTCATCCCTGCACCGCTCTATTTAACACCAAGGGGTAGAAATATAAGCATGATCATCATCAGATCTAAATCGCGAGGCCTTATTATATTTGGGGTTTCTTGTGTACCTGTTTGGCACAATTCCTCATGCGGGGCAGCAGGTAGATTTCCTCCAGCTCCTTCTGCCTCTCCTCCTCCTCCATCCTCCTCCTCTGCTCCTCGGGAATGATGTCGTCCCAACTCCTCTGACTGCGCTCAGAGTCCAAGTCTAAATCCTCTTCATCCATCATGGAGAAGTTGGCCACCTGCAAGGTCAGGTCAGAAACAACGGTCAATGTCACAGTACTGAAGAACAGAGAATCACCATTTTTAAATAAATTGAACAACCACTTTCTATAAAAGAAATGAACGATGTGTTTGTACCTTGAACTGAGACAGCAGCTCCTCTGCCACCGTGGAGGGTCCGGGGTCGTTATCCCTGGTCTCGGCTCTTTTCAGGATCTCGTCAATGTCCATTTCCTAAAGAGCAGAAGAGGCGATGACATGCTAGTAATATATTTACTGGAGAAAAGTACATATATAATTCATTATAAAACGGACAAGTCAAATCAAGCGATCTGATTGGTTCTTAGCCGTGATATAATGAGCGTATATCACGGGTAGAATTGTAGTTACTTTTCACAACAAGTCAGTATCCCTCCGCGTCTGAGAAAAGCTGGAACCGTTACAGCTGTTACATTATGTCCGTTACGAAACTAACCCAAAGCTTAAGATGGAAACATTTAAGGTTAGCTTCGACCTCCGGGGTGGTCTTACTATGGAGGAGTGGATTGAGCAGTGCCCATCTCCAGAAAGCACCTAAACGACGACATGCAGAGCTACGTGAAGAGCAGGCAGACCAACTGGAGAAGTACCTCCATTCAAAAGCTTTCTGATGCGGGTCTTGAAACAAAGCAGAGACATGATGAGCGTTAGTGGCCACAGGTGCGAAAGCTCTCTCCAGAGCTGCTGGCAGCCGAATCTCGGGGACCGGAGAAAGTGGAGCAATATTCTCGCCACGCCAAGCAACAGCCTAGAACAACCTCAACCTATACAAGTAACCTCGTAAGCCATGCTACTGATGCTGGACAGGTTTTCAGTGGGTGCACAATAAACGGCAGCATACACATTAATGTAAATAAATAGCCAAATAATGGATCAACGCTCTCTGTCGAATATGTTCGCTAGCTGTTAGTGTTGTTGCATAGCAACCACCTCGCACTATGTTTCGTGCAGAAGGCAACGGAGGGACTATTTTATTTTGAACATCATTATTTACTAATAAAAACCATTTAAATTAGAGTGTGTATTTTTCTTTCATATTGCCACACTTGGTAACCGTTTTAAAAAAGCGTCGGGCCGAACCACGCCCCTTAGCTGTGATATAATGACCATATACCACGGCCTGTCGTGAGCTATTGTTTAAGTACACACTGTATTTACGTCACCATCGGCAGCAAGAACCCTCTTTAGCTGTTCCATTGAGCAAGAATATCTTCATAAAATACTAATAAATGTTTTATAATATACACATTTATACAAATACACTGATGTTATATATATCATACATTTATTTACATTTGCACATTTTAAGTTTACCTTATTTTTAATTAAAAAAATCATATTTTTATTGCACTTTTTTACCATAATATTCTATTTCTTTGATTTTTATCGCACATTTTCACTTGTTAACGTGTTGTGTTTATTTAAAAGTTTGTTTTTATTCTATATGGACAAATTGCTACCACACCAAACTTCCCCCTGGGATAAATAAATAAATAGATCCCATCCTGTTCAGTCAACAAGTCGACGTTTCCATGGGCAACATACTTAATCCTAAATTGCTCCCGATGGCCAACTGTGTGTGAGTGAGAGTGTGTGTGATTGTTAGCTTCCAAGAGTACTTGCCACCGCTCTGTATGAATGGGTGAATGACTTGTAGCAGCAAAGCGCTTTGAGGGGTCGAACCGACTGGATAAAGCGCTGTATACAAGTACGAACTATTAGCATATCTGATAATTATTTACCTGAGGCTCCTGCTCCTCGCCCTCTGGCTCTTTGAACAGCTCCTCAGCACCGAACTTCAGGATGGAGGACAGCTCCTCCTTGTTGAACGGTGCAGAACTGTAAGCAGTAAAACACACTCAATTTAGATGACAGCCGAGTGTAGAAGCAGTGTGTGAACACAGGGGTTTTATGGTGCTCTTCTGTCAACAATAAGGACGTCAAAACACAACAGCAGATTGTTTCTTGCCTGGAGGGAGCGGATCCCGTATGGAGGACAGTTTTCCCCGTCGTGTCCATCCTCTGAATCACAAGGTGGTCCAGCACCATTTTCTTCTTCGCCCTCTCAATGATTTCCTCCTCTACTGAGCTTTTTGTCACCAGACGGTAGATGTTCACCTGTGGGTCAGCAACAACAGTATAATGTGTTTATCGAGGGAATAGCCTTTAAACACACTGTGGCAGCGCAGAAAATGAAATATGAAGTGACTAGTGCTAGAAAGGCTAACCATCATTTAAATATATATTAAAGCACATTTACTGATGTCTGTAGCTATATGTTACAATGTAAAATAATCAGAGATAAAAAGGCCTATCAACAAGTAATAAAGCCAGGTGTTACTAAGGCTGGAGCCACACGAGAACGGTAACGGTCGTATCCGCTACAGTTCTCCATCAGATAGACGGTTTGGCCACACGAGGCCGACAGGGAAACGCAGATAACGGCTCCCAAGGTGAGTAGATCTGCAGACGAACCGCTCTGTGGGGCCAAACGGCTCCGTGTCTACGCCGTGTCTATTGCTGATGTGTTTCGCCAACAACAACAACAATTTTATTATTCTCGCATTAGCATTATTAGCATTAGCCCAGCGCAGAAACGCAGAGACTAACTTATGGCAACACAAAATAAAACATGGGAGCGGTGGAGATGAGGAGGTGTCGGCGTTCTGGCGATTTACTTCCGGCCGGGGACTTTGGGCGGCAGTATACGCCGTGAAGTGGTTTGCGGCCTGCCAGTAAACCCAAAGCAGAAGAAGAAGAAGTGACGTCAGCGGCTTCATTTGCCTAATCCACCCCCAGGGACTTATTCCGGTGTGAACGCGATCTGTACTTAGTTCATGAGAACTAAAGAGTTCTCATGAACCTTTGTGGGAAAAGTACTGCGGTGTGAATGCGCCTATTAGCTAGAACTAGCTAGATCTGATCGATATGAACATAAACGCGAGTGAAGTCTAATCGGACCGGAAAGAGAGATCAGCTGCTGCTGACGGAGAAAAAGAGCCCTGCCTCTCCCCACCTCTGCTGCTAAATCCACCGCGGAGAATAAACAGAAGGGCAACCATGGCAACCATGCTCGGAAGTCTACTACTGCATTTTCACATATGCAATTGCGTGTTTTGGCCACAAGAGAGCTCTGTTTTCCAGCCTGAGTCTATTTATTTATTGTTTTGGTTGTGTGTGATTTAATAAAATTGTTATAATTTAATTTATTTGTTTATTTATTATATATCATTTAAAGGTGACATGTCATGCTTTTCCGGTTAGTACCCGTCCCCTTGTGTGTTATGAAGGTTTTTATGTAAACGGTGTGCAGAGTCAAAACCCTCAAAGTACACCATGGAGCGAGTAAAACTCTAACACAGAAAATACCTCCCCAAAACGCCTCGTTGGAGATACGTCACTGTCCATTTGATTCTTCCGGGTACATCATGATGTCATGTCGTCCCCGGAACGAAATGGACCAATCCGTGGAGCCGTTACGTTACGTCCGCGGAGCCGTTACGTTAAGCCCCCGCTGATTGGTCCAAATTGACCAATCCACGGACTTCCTCACACACTCAGTGCAGGCAGCTCTGCTGATCTCTCCTCCCTGGGCTGCAGGCTGAAACAGACAGTTGGGATCGCGGCGAAATTCTCTCTGCAGACCCCGTCGCTCAGACCCGTTCTCCGTCGCAGACCCGTTCTCTCCGCAGACCCATTCTCTCCGCAGACCAGTCTCCATCTCCGCAGACCCATTCTCTCCGCAGACCCTTCTCTCCGCAGAACCCGTTCTCTCCGCAGACCCATTGCCTCTCCACAGACCCATTCTCTCCGCAGACCGATTCTCTCCGCAGACCCCTTCTCTCCGCAGACCCATTCTCTCTACGGACCCGGTTCTCTCTGCAGACCCATTCTCTCCTGCAGACCCATTCTCTCCTGCAGACCCATTCTCTCCGCAGACCCATTCCTCTCTCCGCAGACCCATTCTCTCCTGCAGACCCATTCTCTCTGCAGACCCATTCTCACAGCGTTTATCAACCTTTTTCTTACTCAATATCAAGCCACACTTATTGTTTTTACTTCGGCTGTGACTTTGTGTGTGCTCAGGATGAGTTTGGCTGTGTTTCGCTGTGTATCGCTAAACAAGGAAACAACACCTCAACGGAGCTCAGCGCGATTCACAACGTCCCGACCAATCGGAGCACACTGTGCTCACAGGGAGGGGGGGGCAAGAGCTGCAACAAGCCGTTTAGTGGAGAGAGTGAATACACATACTATACAGATGCGAAACCAATGTGAGTTTGGAAAATTGAACAATGTAAATCTGTTCTAGTAGACCTCAACAATGGAATTATGATCAGTGGAAATGGCCATGACATGGGACCTTTAAATATTATTTCACATTTCATTTGCAATATTGAATGTTCAATAAAAAGTTCTGTTTGAAAGGATGTACTTGAATTATTATTATATATTATTATCATTATGTCAGCGGTCTTACAACGGTGCCGACAATATTACTGTTTATCGCAATAACTTCCAGGAACATGTATCGTCCAACCAAATTAATTATCGTTACAGGCCTAATATTACAGGACAATAAAAACATTTAAAAAGGATGGATTATGGGCGAAAGCAGCTGTTTCTTACCTGTCTCTTCTGCCCGATCCTGTGAGCTCGGGCCTGAGCCTGCAGGTCGTTCTGGGGGTTCCAGTCGGAGTCAAAGATCACGACTGTGTCAGCCGAGGCCAGATTGATACCCAGACCACCGGCACGCGTTGATAACAAGAAGCAGAAATCCTGGACACACATGGAGGTTGTATCAGTCCTGATTCATTCGGATAAAGCACTGAGAGCATTTACTGTATTCAGGGAGAAGAACTTACCTCTGATCCCTCGGCATTGAAGTGATCCAACGCCTGCTTCCTCATCTCCCCTTTGATGGAGCCATCTAACCGCTACACAAATGTACACATTCAGTTAGCTGGGAGGATATTCAGGGAGAGCTCTTGTGTAACTTTGTTAGGATTGCAACCCGAACAGTCATACTTCCCATCTGCTCCTTTACTTGAGAAACTCTACATTCTTACCATATATGACGTCAACATTTTGCAAACGTGTGTTTTTGTTTTAAGATCCATTTGAAAATTGCTTAGGAGTCAAGCAGGTGTATAAACCAATGTGCTGCCCACACACACATATAATTGTTTTTTTATTATATGTTATTCTAAGAGTTTGCCATCACTATGGAATTCATATTATCATTGTGTATTAACCTTGTGTTTGCTATAAAAGTGTGACTTTTTTCAAATAAAGAAATGTCTGACTTGTGTATTATGACCACACACACACACACACACACACACACACACACACACACACACACACACACACACACACACACACACACACACACACACACACACACACACACACACACACACACACACACACACACACACACACACACACACACACACACACACACACACACACACACACACACACACACACACACACACACACACACACACCCTTTACATCGGTTAATAGTTTGCCATCACGGTTGAACTCAAGTTTGTCAACTAAATGTTTGTATATAAATCTTTTGTTCTCTATAACGGAGTTAAATCTTGCCTCTTCCTGTTGTTCATTTATTAAATTGTGCAAAAAACAACAAACTAAACAATACCCCCTCTGTGTGTGCGCATGTACGTTGATGACAGAGTTAGGGTTAGCTACCTGAAAGAGGAACTGTCGGCTCTTCAGGTATTCAGCCAGGATATCCAGCATCCGAACCATCTGGGAGAAGATCAGGACTCGGTGGCCTCGATCCTTCAGACGCACCAGCAGCTTGTCCAGCAGCACCAGCTTCCCACTGCTGCGGATCAGTTGCTGTGGGAGGGAAAGAGGGGGAAAAGTTAAGGAAAGTCAATATGTAATCAACTGTAGTGATTTGGTAAGCTACTGGAATTTAATACACTAATGGCGCATTTCCACAGCAGCACGTAGCACGGTTTAAGCGTGCCGTACCAAACCCGGCCCGTTTTTTGTTGCGTTTCCACTAGGCGTAGTTCCGGCTAGCGGGTACTTTTTCACAGTTTTCTGGCCCTCCAAAATCCAGGTTCTTTCCGAGCCAACAACCGGGCTGAATATGTTAAACTAGAGAGAGAATCGCTGGCAAGGGGGCTACAACTACAACACAATGAACACATTTAAAGTGGTTTAATTGTAATACACGTTTCAAAATGATGCCGAAGTAACAACATACTGATACTGGTTAGTAAAAACCATGAATTAATGCTTTGTCAAGTCTGCAGACAGACGAAAAGCCTTTTAAAATGCGTGTTTTCTGAATGGAGATCGGCTAAGCTAATGCAGTATATACTCCGACCGTCTACACTCACAACAACGGCCTACAGACATAAATAAACCAGCGACTGTATTCTCCATGACACAGGCAGTCTGTGGTTTGTACTTGTTTAACTTGTGTCTAGTTTCTGAACAGATATGAAGAGCTGTGAGCTCTGAGGGCTAACAGCTAACGGCTGATGTTGATTTTGTGTTTCGCATTGAAGATGACGTCACGGCTCCGCCTACACTGCGTTACTATAGTTACTGCCCCAGCTACTAAACTGTAATGGAAACGCAGCATAAAGTGAGCCTGGCCTACCGAGGCCTAACTATACCGTACTAAGCCGAGCGAGGCCCTGCAGTGGAAAAGCGCCATAAGTGACACCACACAAGCAACAGAGATGTAGCCCCCCAGCCGGTTTGTTTACAAGTCGTTTTTATCCTGGCTTTTTATATGAAGAGCACATGAAGGCCTGAAACTGAGGGAAATTATTTGTGTTTGGTGTTCCAGCGTAGATTTGCATTCTCATACCCATATTGTCTGTGTTATGCATGATTCTATTGACAGGACTTTTCAATTATACATAAACATACATGCCTTGATGTTCATTTATATTTAGGCTTCCTATCAATTGTTGAACGGCACCATTACTTTAAATGGACATGCTGCTGCACATTCAGTATCATGTAGGATGTTATGTTCCCTTTAAAAGCAGTAACTCATATCCCTATAGAACATAATCTGGTTAGATCAAATGAACCGACCTGTAATGCCTCGGCTCTGTTGAGGAACTCGTTGTCCTCGGGCGGCTTGATAAGGTAACAGTGGTTACAACACTTCTTCAGCTCCATCATGACGTTCAGGAAGCCCGACGTGCTGCCTTTACCTTTACTCAGAGCCTTGTAGTTCCTGGTGAGGATCCATCTGATCACAAACACAAGACACACACACTTATTAGTAAACTATGGTGAAAATTGGGTAGAAAATGTCTCGCTGTAACATGAAATAAAGTAGAAATCTCATCCATAAAGTTGTGCCTGAATGAATCCAGTTTCTGTCTATAGGCGCTTTCACATCGGAGTACTTTCCCCCCCGAACTAGGCCGATAGGGGGGAGATTTGGTTTCACACCAAAAAGGATCTGGAACTAGTCCCTAGTTCGCGTGAACCTTTTCACCCCCAGATAGTCCCTGCTAGAGAGGTAGTACTTTCCTGAGGAGGGAATGGTTCGTGGGTGTCGGCCACGCCAACAATTCCTGATTGGCTGGGCGAATTGCAAACCACGCCCAGTAAAACTCCGAAAAGTTATGTGAACCCAAAGCAGAAGAAGGAGAAGAAGTGACGTCAGCGGCTTCATTTGCCAAATCCTCCCTTGGGGACTTATTCCCGTGTGAACGCGACAGTTCCAGGGACTTAAGAGTTTCGGGGGGAACAAGTACCGGCTAAGTACTTGGTGTGAAAGCGGCAAATGGTTTCTGCGGTTAACACAAGCTGAGGAGATTTTCTTATTTTGTTCTACAACATAAAATACATCAGTTAACACCCCACTGGTGAATATCTGAATCCTCTAAGTCAGTGTTTCTCAAACTTTTTCATACCAAGGACCACTTAACCAATAAAAAAACACTCGCGGACCACCTAACTCCACAAATATCCAAAATCACATCGTTTTTCTAGAACAGATTACAAATCGCCTGAACATGGTACAAACAAGTGGCAAGATGTGTGATGAAGGTGTTGCGCGGGGCTATATCATGCAATTGAAAGTGAAACTTAAGCTCGCTCCATTGCGGAGATATTCCCGCGAGAGTGCGGAAAACTCAAATTAATTAATTAATTTAAAATGTTACCAATAAACTCACGGACCACTAGGGGGCGCTCATTGACCACCAGTGTTCCGCGGACCACACTTTGAGAAGCACTGCTCTCAGTGTCATTCAAAAAGCAGGGGCCCATTCCAATAGTCCATTTAGCTTAGGAACCTTCCTGACGGAGTGAAATGACCTGGAGGTACCTCAGTGGCAGCCATGATAAGTGACGTTCCAATTCTCCAAATGAAAGGAAAGGAGGTTTCAAACTTCCTTTATAACCTCCTTTAGCTTAGGAACCACTGGACCTCCCTAACCGAAAGGAGAGGAGAAAATGCTGCCCCACAATGCATTGCAGCCGCAGCATTTGCCGTCACTCAACAGTCGGCCGTTCACGGACACAAACGATAATGGGAGAAATGATATCATGAAAGTTACGGTGCTTATTAAGCTTTTTAAAACGTATGTGGTAAGTTGCCAAAGTGCTTTGTTTTGAACGTTCATCAGTATTATAATCAAAGAGAGAAATATGAACGTTAGTTTTTACTGAAATGATCAAATAAAGTCGACATTTCACAGTCTTTACTGAGCTGTGTGGAGTTTGTTCAACTTTTAAAAGATGTTTGAATGGTGATATACACAGAGATAGATGTTAAGGACTAACGTTTATAATAAATACATTTGTGTTGATTTTAAGATCTTTTCATCAATCATACGTATTGGGATCATTTGTATTAATGTGGACCGGAGGGAGAGGGTGACGAGCAGAAGCTTCACTTTCCTTTTATTTCAATTCCATCTTTGGTCCTGAAGAATATGTTTCTCTGTTGTCCACGTTCATAAAGCATAAAACAACAGCATCAGAGCACGGTGCAGAGTCTCTAGATGAGTTTACAGTAGTCCCTCGTTCTTATTGAACATCCATGTTGCTGTCTGTCTGTCTGTCTGTCTGTCTGTCTGTCTGTCTGTCTGTCTCTCTCTCTCTCTCTCTCTCTCTCTCTCTCTCTCGTCCTTTTGAATTCTCCTATCCACTATCCCTTAACCCCGTGACGTTTCACTCAGAGGTCAAGGAATAGGAGATATAGGGTTTGAATTTCGGAGCTGATTTTTGGATTATCGGAACGCAACCCAGGTTCCTAACAAGGGGCTAAATGAGACTACCTAACGCCATGACGCCTAACATTAGCCGCCTTTAGCTTAGCGGTGATGATAGCGCAGCAACGCAACAGTACTGTGGTTCATTTATAGCATTACATTAGCTAATTACGTCTGGAGATTGCATTTATGATTCAAAAGTCACGCAGGGCACTTCCAAGTGTTTTTGAGTATAATGTAAAAAGTCAGTTATGCTTAGAATAAATGAAAAAATAGGATTCTTATACATTCACCAGTGCAGAAAGAGACTTGCCCGCGAACAAGCTTTCAACTGTTTTCCTGGTTCATATTTTTCTACAGCAGCACATAAACACCAGACACTTGAAAGGCTGCTCTGTCATTATGAACAAAGCCTTGACATGCTAGACCAACATGGACAAAAGGAAGCAGACACAAGTGTTTCACTGCTTAACATTCAGCACATACCAACCTAAACTCACTTATAGTTTGCGTGCATAATGAAACGATCTACTTGTGAAGGGGGCGAGTCCAGCTCTTACTTGTAATACTGTTTCTGGATAGCACTCATCTCCACTCTGAGGATCTGCTCCACTTTGGCAGGAAGAGATTTCTCCACGTCCTTCTTGACTCTTCGCAGGAGGAACGGTTCCAGCTCTTTGTGCAGACTGGCGTACCCCGAGTCTCTGCCTTTACCATGCGCCTCCTCAAAGATCTCCCATGCGTGAAACCTAGAGAAACAACACATACAACAAACATCAGAAGTGCCGTACACATTCCTTACACAACCTACTTACTGTAAGACCATTTGCCCGATATGATAGTCATGGTGCATTTCTAAAACCACGTGTTTCAAGATCTTTAGAAAGGAGTGGTCATAGCTATCTGCAGTACACCGGTCTGTTTGTGAAGTCTACTTAACATACAGTTCAAATCAATTGTTTTGGTAGTAGCTCTTACATGTTTTATATCCGATTGCTGATAAAATAAAGTAATTTAAAATGTGCTACTTTGGCTCCGACACAGCGTGCGTTGCTCTGTAGTGACCGGTCTATATTCTGACTTAATGTCGTGCACACAGCAATATCTGATTTGTTACACTGGAGCTAAGTGTCTGAATGAAAGCAAACAACTAAAACAAATAATATTACAAAGGGGAAATAGCAGTTACTGGATGTTTTATTATGGCAACTGCATGAAAAGGACAAGGAGATTATCTTATAAGTTTAAAAAAGAATTCAGAGCAGTGACGAAAAACACATTTTCCACATCAGATGTTTAGAGCGCAGACCCTCCCATTGATATTACCCTGTGCTGCACTGTTACTGCCACTCAGAGAATAGTACAGTACAACAACCATCATCATGATCCAAGATTTAAGCTTAATAATGAATAAAGCGTACTTCTCTGGCATGATGAAGTGCAGCAGGGACCACAGCTCCTTCAGAGAGTTCTGCAGCGGCGTTCCTGTGATCAGAAGCCTGTGATTGGACTTGAAATCCATCATGGTCTTGTACAGGAGGGAGTCGTCGTTCTTCAGTCGATGCGCCTCATCCACACCAATGAAAGCCCAGCTAACAGCGCCCAAAAATGACTGGAAATACACACGACACAAGGTTAACATGGACACACTGCAGGGCATTCGAAATGACCTTTTTTCCTGTCGTTCATTTGGGCAATCATGTGATAAACAACGAGATAGATACTGACCTTGTCTTTGAGAAGAATCTCATACGTCGTGAGAATGATGTTAAACTTTAGCCTCTTGTTATGAGGATGCATCCACTCGTGTGTCCTGATCTGTTGAAAAGGAAATAAAAGACTTTAATAAACCGTTTACAGTGAGACCACCCCATAATGTGGATGTAAGTGTGTACCACCATACCATGTTCCTGCTGCTGATGTCTCCCAGGTAGACGACAAAGTTCATCAGAGGGGCCCAAAGCTGGATTTCCCTCTGCCAGCAGGTGAGCGTAGAGAGAGGCACGACCAACAGGAAGGGTCCGTACAGCTGGTGATCGTTGAACAGGTAGTTGAGGAAGGAGATTGTCTGGATGGTCTTCCCTAAACCCATCTCATCTGCAAGAATGCAACTGTGGCTTCTATGAAGGAAGAAAATGAGAGAAACAAGAGCTTAGACTGAGGAGCTGGTACACATCATATCTCCATGGGATGTTTTTTTATTCGCTAGGTGCATCCTCGTGATTACAGAATGGGTCGTGACTAGGGCTGCAACAAACGACTAATTTGATTATCGATTAATCGACTATTATGCCTTGCACAACTTCTCAAACGCTCTTATTTAGCCATCAACTTTTTAGATTTAGCTTGAGGTTGTTTTAGGCATGTGGAAACTAACAATGAAGACAATAAAGATGAATACTTGATTCAAAAATACATATATTATTAAATTAACTAAACAAATTGTGAACAAAATTAACATTGCTTTATATTTAAATTAAATAAATAATATTTCACATCAAAAGAAACAACAATGTTTTAACAAATCGTATTAAATAATCTGATGACAGAAGAGCTGAAACTTTAACAAAATAAGTAACTCTGTTTCCTCTAATCATTAACCCGTGTTTGTATCATGTAGTTAACTGCGTGTGTTGCTGCTAGCATACATAACACCTGACGTGGAAACGTTACTCGTGGATGGGGCTACAGAGAAAGACAGTCGAACCCGGTGCATTCCTCCGTCTGGATGTGGAGCACTTTTGATAAATGTTTAGACAAATTGACAAAACACCAACGAATCGACGACTGAATTAGTTGGCAACTAATTTGGTCATCGATTAAGTCGATTAGTTGTTGCACCCCTAGTCGTGACACAAGTTGAGAATTAAAAGGATGAAACATACTTGCACCAGGAGTGGGCCATCCAATTCAAGCTGTCCAACTGGTAGTCTCGGAGCTCCAGTCCTTCGCCTCCTATGTACGTCGGCTGCTTCTTCATAGGCAGAAACCTGGGTCTCTGTTTGAGCACCTGCAGGAGAGAAGAGCAGTGGTTGAATATTCAAGTCCAAACTGAATGGGGTTCAGTTCACTTGAACTGACACAGAAGAGATCACATTGAGCTAGACTTAGGCCCTGTGTCAACATAACGCTCCAAGTGCTTCTTTTTTAACCTAGGACAACGATATCTTGACACAATTCTTGGCTGTTGTACAACAAACTAGCTCCGCCCCCTGGATTTTAATAAGTGTTTGTGTTACTACATATTTTTGACACTTGTTTCCCCATTGCAACCAACCGGAAGATGCTAGCTTTCATACTTTGAATGAATGAGCTTCGAGACAACGTACAACACTACACAGCTTTCCAGTCTTTGTTAACATAGTTTTAGTCTGAAAGAGCGGGTCAACAACAAGCTGAGAAGTAGGGTTGCCAGAAACTGACCATGATCAAAATCGATTAATCGGCAGCCCTGGCGAATAATAAGCGATTATTCGACCGACACACGGGAGAAAAAAAAAAAAACTCAGACAAAAAGGAATTCCGTTGTTTTCTTTACTGGAACATGTTTAACAGTACAAACAACACTAGTGCTGTAGCGACGCGTCGACTTCAAAATATCGTCGACGACATATTTCCGCGTCGACGCGTCGCTACACACACGTGGGTCACCCAAAGCAACAAGCAGTTCGCAATCGCACTTCAAACACAATGGAGACTGAAACGGCTACCACCTCCTCCTCACAGGATTGCGCACGAAGCCCCCAAACGAAAACATCTCGCCCCAGGTCTTCAAAAGCATGGGAATATTTTAAAGTTAGTCCAAAACGCAAAGATATTTATATATTTATATCTCACTGAGACTGCTGCATAGCCTAGCAGAAGCAGCAGCTAGCTGTGGTGGCTACCATTAGCAGCTAGCATTTGCTCTCCGATTTTTACATAAAATGGAATTATGGATTATAAATTCAATCATTTTTTTATACATAGACGTTAAAAACCTATGGATTAACCGATTCAGCCGCGTTTTTTCTCATTTTATTGCCATTGAACACGTTTTTTGATCAGATTACGGTGGTGAGACGATCTCCCGAGAAGCTCTGTGAAGGTACGTGTTGTGATGACTGTATTTGCTTCCCCTGTCGCGAGTCCGGATCACTCAGTGATGATACTATGTACCTACATAATCTGTGGAGTCTCAGCTTTAATCGGATATATTGTATGTGCAGCTACGATAAGTAATAAGGGTACTTTTATCTTGAGTTCTGTGCCAATGTCCGTTAGCATTTTTCGCTCAGGGGTCATTTAGATGCTTCTTATGAGACTTGTGTTTTGTGTTGGTAAACATGGTTTGTATCGGCAGTTAGCTGAGATTATTACCGTTAATCTGGTATAACACATTAATAGGTTCTTAAATATTAAGATCCCCTGAGACACAGTATCGTGAAAAAAAATGTTTACATTACGTTTTTTATGAATTGAACAACAGAAAAATAATCGTTAGATTAGTCGACTAATCGATCAAATAATCGCCCGATTAATCGTTTTCAAAATAATCGTTTCCCCCCAGCACTAAACAACACACATGCACGCATGTCATCACAACGACGTGGCCTTGAAGTGAAGTTGGTAATGGCCGGCTGTGCTGCGTCTTTCTCTGTAACCTCTTTGGCGTGCTTCGCACTCAAATGCGAACGCATTGTTGAGGTTGAGCTGTGATAGACCAACGTCTTTTCGCAGAGCTTGCATTTAACTTCCTTTGGACTTGTAAGTTCGAAGTAGTTCCACGAGGAGGAACTCTTTTTACCTGCCGCTTTGTTCATCTTTAGTCGCACGTGTGAGGGAGAGGGGGGGTGGGGGCGGGGTCGGTGTGAGGGAGAGGGGGGGTGGGGGTGGGGGCGGGGTCGGTTTGTAGCGTGCTGCAGCAGCAGTCTGCTCTGCACGCAGGCTTCCTCCAAGTTTACAGTAAAAACAAACTGGTGGTGTGACCAATGGCCATTTACAATTATTAACACTATTACTATTATTAGCATTAGTCTATATTTTTGTTGAAACTAAGCCAGAAAAAGAAAAAAAAAACACAAATAATAATAAAAATATATATAAATAAAATCGATTTTTAAAAATAATATTCGATTATGGAGACTGTAACGAATATTCGAATAATCACTTGCATCCCTACTGAGAAGCTGACATATTTTCTAAATAACAACATAAACATTGGTGATCTACTTAACAACAGGCTTCCCCTGCATACGTCCCGGTGCGTTACCTTGCAGTCTCTGAAAGGAATGTTCTTGGACTGGTTTCTGCTCATGTAGTTGTCGATGCATTTCTGGAACTTCCTGCCGATGAGAGCGCCGTCCTCCCAGCTACACTCCGAATATGGCAAACCCTGCCACTTGCACAGATAGTCTGGGTAACCCGCCGCTGACTTTTGGTTGGAATGTCCTGCAGCATAGAAAGTCAGAGAGCCGTTAAGTTGCAGGAATCCAAATAGCATTAAAGGTATTCAGCGGAAAGTACTAAATACTAGGGATCGACCGATATGGCTTTTTCAAGGCCGATACCGATTATTAATAATAAAGGAGACGATAACCGATATTTGGAACCGATATACATTTGCAGTAAAATCTGAAAATCCTGGTGTCAAAATGTAGAATAACACAAACTCCAACACAACTTCTTTGAAATGCATTTAAGCATATTATGTTTAATGAACTTTTAAACATCTTACAACTGGTTTCCTCTCTGTGCCCTTTTCTTTAGTGCAGCCATCTGCAATGAGTTAGAGAGAGACAAGAAGTGGGGCTGCAGGCTGACATGCTTAACTAACAATAATGCTTCATTTATTATATCAAAACAATGCCTGTCTATCTAGCATAACATCCCAATAAGCTGCTAGCAACTGCAAAACACTAGTGCTAGCTAATATATAGAAATTGTATTCATTGGGATAAACCCCTTGAGATGCACCAACTCGTTTTCAAGGGGGTCCCGTAATGTTTTGCAAACTATTAAAAGTGAGGCTATTACAGTAGACCTAACGTTAATCTAGTAGCGTCACTTCTAATATTTTGCTAAACATTTGCTACATGTTGGCTAGCTAATGAGCTTCACATATCAACCTGAAAAACTGCGAGACTCCACTCGCAGCCCCTCCCCCCCACGACAGTTACTCCGCTGCGAGACGCTGCACGCACCCCCAACTCTGACTGACTTCCCGCGTCCCTGTGTAACTGGGAAACTGATAGAATTGGATGATAAGATCGTGGTGTTTTTGCAACTTCAGCATAGGGGATAGGGATGTTTATTGAACTTCGGTTTAACACATGTATGGCTCTGCCGCTCAGCGCTGCTGCTTGCTTCAGTCTGTGTCTGCGTTCACCTGCCTGTAATCTGAGAAGGTCCCGCCTCTCTGGCTGGCTCTCGCCCGGAAAATCTTCAGTAATAGCCTATCAGATAGCGCTGTGGGCGGGACATTGCTCGTGTACAGAGAGTGGTGACTGCAGCCAGAGAAACGGCCGCATCAGAGCCAAAGTTTTATCGGCAATTTGATTAAAAAAAAGGCCGATACCGATAATCGGTCAAATGCGGAATATCGACCCCTACTAAATACAAACAACAAGATGTAGAAAGCTCACCTATGATTCGCTCCACAATCTGGTACTGAGAGTGCAGGTCGTCCATTAATTCTTCCTGACAATTGAAATACTCTACATCCTCCGGTGATGCAGCTTTTAACCTGAGGAGAAAACAAAAAACATTAGATAATAAGAAATAGCCTGTATTTCTAATCTCAAAAAAACTAAATACAATTCATAAAAATTGAGCATGCTTGTTATCAAATGACTGGGAAAGGAAGTGACAGCGACGCATCAAAACATAGGTTTATGTTTCGTACCAACAAAATGGTCTCAATTAAATAAATATGTCCAAATTAAAAACAGTTATATAGGACAACGTTTAGCTTGTGGTTTTCAATGTCTTATTTGCAGAGGTCATATGTGTGCAGGTCATATGTGTGCAGGTCATATGTGTGCAGGTCATATGTGTGCAGGTCATATGTGTGCAGGTCATATGTGTGCAGGTCATATGTATGAAGGTCATATGTGTGCAGGTCATATGTATGCAGGTCATATGTGTGCAGGTCATATGTATGAAGGTCATATGTGTGCAGGTCATATGTGTGCAGGTCATATGTGTGCAGGTCATATGTGTGCAGGTCATATGTGTGCAGGTCATATGTATGCAGGTCATATGTGTGCAGGTCATATGTGTGCAGGTCATATGTGTGCAGGTCATATGTATGAAGGTCATATGTGTGCAGGTCATATGTGTGCAGGTCATATGTATGCATAAGGATAGAAATGGATATGTTTGGGTATGGGTTTTAACACGGGTAAGGTCCTTGTATGAACCAAAGGGGAGGAAAGCCGGCCAGTGAAACTGTTTCTTTGTCTGTCATGTGATCGTCATCATAAATGCCAAAGCAGTCTTTCCTGCAGCTCAGTGGCCAGAAGAAAAACTGTCGGTCTGTAACACAGTTTGTAATAATCTCAGCATTAAACTGGTAACCCTTAGATGCACGAGTGACTACACTCTTCCATAAGTGGGTCAAAAAGGACCCGTATTAGAATAATATGTGTTTTTATGCCATTTTTGTTAAGAAAAATCACTTGTATAATATTTAGTATTATATTTTGGTTCACACTAGAAATATCTTATATTTAATTTTTCACTATTTATAATTTTAGACATTTTTTTTACATTTTGAAAAAAAGGTTTTGAACATATTGATGCAAAGATCTCCGCTATTCTGAGACCCTCACAGTATTCCAGTCCCTTTTCAAAACTCATCTCCTCTCCTCTTGTCTACTCATTGCCCACCCCCCATCAATCCATGCCGGTTGATCAAGTTTGATAGTCCCATACCCCCCCCCCTAACCTTCCCTTATATTGGAAAGCGATGTTGAGTCCTTGAAAAGCCCTATACAAATATAATGTATTATTATTATACTGACAGGTATCAGATCTTGCTGTGTAAAATAATCTTTCTGAGAGGTGTCACTTGTAGTCTGTGTGTCCTACAGTGAATGTATTCCTGACAGCAACAGGTGATAAGAATCATAGGTTCCCATAGGAAATGCATGCGGGTCATTTTTGACCCACTTGTGGAAGCTCGGGGTAGAAATACAAAAACTACAATTTCTTAAAATGTAAATGTAACATTTGAATGGCATGATATCCAAAACATGTTTTTTGAGGAATAGCTGGAATATGAAATGATAAAAAAAATGTAATTACAAAGATACTTCAAGAAAACCACCTCACCGGGTCAAAAAGACCCACTTATGCATCTAAGGGTTTTGAACACGCTCTCACCATCTCTTTTTCTCCGTATCCTTCTTCTTGAAGTTGTCCAGTTTCTTCATGCCCTTGACGTTCTGTAACTTGAGTGTGTCCTCTGTCTCCCAGGTGTTGTGGATATGCGCCCAGTTCTTCCACTTTATCAGATACTGGATGTCCCCAGCCTCTTTGTTGGGATTGAAGTTGAGATTAGGGTCCCCGTCGGCTTCTATGGCGTACACGGTGGTGACACTTCCTGTGGCTGTTAGGAAAGTTAAAACAATGTCAAATACATCGAAATTCATCCTTAGAACTCAAGGCAAGGCTATTTATATAGCACCTTTCAACAAAGGCAATTCAAAGTGCTTTACAAAAAACGAAAGACATTAAGAAAATGGCATTTAAAATCAGTCATTAAAAAGAAAAGATAATAAAATAAACATTAAAAGAAAAAATACATGGATAAAAGTTACAGTGGAGTTTAAGATGTGAATAGTTCAATTAAAAGCAGCGGCAACTCAAGTTTTTACGGTACATATAAACAGGAAGTAGGGATGCTCCGATCAATTGGCCGCCGACGTAAAATACATGACACTTTTCTCTGTGCGCGGCAAAACGGCTTCACCAGTCTGGCAGTATTTTAAGGTGTCAGAAAATGACGGTATGCAACGTGTGTGAAGCAGAAATCCTGCTGTGACGGACCGATGAGCGGAGCAACACACACTAAGAGTTAGACCTAACACACTTAGCTATTTTATCTACCTCTGGAACAAACTAGTTATAAATATATTTATTCTTCACCGTCGGGTAGGGCTGCACGATATTGAAAAAAACTGACATTGCGATTTTTTTCCCCCTGCGATATATATTGCGTTTTTTTAACTATATTTAACCGGATGGAGGATTCGAAAATTATTTTGTAGGCTACTTATAGTGAAAACTACCCTTGGATGATGGGTTAGTAGACTAAAAGCTTTAGGAATCCAAAGTACAACATATAATAAGTACCCTGTATCAAGATTGATGAAAAACAAGTGACATTTGACCTTTTTAGACAGATTTAGCACCAAAAAACACTTCTGGGGCCATTTGGGTGGATTTTCCATATCTCTGGCCCCCCGTGGTCGATTTTGATGAATGAAATCTCTTTATAACCGTCAGAGCCAATGGAATCAAGGGGAAGTTCTACACACACCGACACATGAACAAATAAGGAGTGAGAGTGACGCGTAGCCAAAACCGGAAGCTGCATACACTCTGGTGGCTACCATTAGCAGCTAACTTTTGTGCTCCGATTTTTAAATAAAAATAGAATTATGGATTATAAACAATTGCTTCAAAGCCACAGATACATTATCAACCTATGGATTAACCGATTCAGCCGCGTTTTTTCTCGTTTTAATGCCATTGAACACGTCTTTTGATCAGATTGACAGCTACGGTGAGACGATCTCCCGTAAAAGCTCCGTAAAGGTACGTGTTGTGATGTCTGTGTTTGCTTCCCCTGTCGCGAGATCGGATCGCTTAGTGATGATACTATACTTAAATAATCTGTGGAACCTCAGCTTTAATCGGATATATTGTATGTGCAGTTTCGATAAGTAATAAGGGTATCTTTATTTTTAATTCTGTGCTAAAGTGCGGTAGCATATTTTCGCTTAGTGCCAATTCAGAGGCTTGGTATTACCCTTGTGTTTTGTTTTGGTAAAAATGGTTCATATCTTCAGTTAGCTGAGATTCTTCCCGTTAATCTGGTGCTACACATGAATAGTTTCATAAATGTTAAGAAGCCCTGAGACACAGTCTCGAAAAAAAACTGTTGGGGGGGGGGGTCCACACTGTGCTTAAGAGGTTATCGCACGTCCTAAAAAAACTAAATGAATAAAACCGCACGTCCCTGCGGTGTTAATATCGCGCATGCGCATATCGCCATGACACGATATATCGTTCAGCCCTACTGTCGGGTCACTCGTTACTGGATCAGTGAGCTGCGTGAGACGATACTGAGAGGAAAAGAAAGCGCTTCTGCTCAATTCTCCCGTGTTATTATCCAAAGTTAATGTAAACTTGAATAATGTACTTCATTTGAATGTAATAATTATGTTGGTTGTTGTTTGTGGAAGATCCCCATCGGCCCCGCCCCGATCGGTATCGGCCGATACTGATTCCGGCCCCAAAATTGCCGATCGGAGCATCCCTAACAGGCAGTTCAAGATTTGTGAGACCAAAGATCTAAACAGTCAATTTTCCAGTCTGTAATTTAAACGTTCCATCGATAAGAAATAAATAAGCAGCTTACAACAATAAAATACAACTAATATGTTTAAGCAGACTTATAACAACCCAACATCTGTAAGTAAATAGCAACGGCTAAAATGACTGAATTACCCTCATAGTCTTGAAGGAATAGTTCAATAAAAACAGATTCACTGTCACAAATTATATTCCCAGACAATACAAAATGTGATCTGTTTATGGTGCCGGTTGAATTCAATGATTAATCAGCGTGTTCCTTACCTCTTTTCCTCCCTATCCTGGACTCCATTACTTTCTCCAACGTCTCAAACTCTTCTTCCTCAGGCGCCGGGACGTCTTCACCGAGAACTTCCACCAGGTCGTCGGAGTCGGTCTTCAGGTCATCGTCCTCCTTGTAGCTGACGTTGACCGTGGCCTGCCGCCGGGGCCCCGCAGCGGCCGCCTTCTTGTACTCATCATCCTCATCAGAAGAAGAATGATTCGTGGACTTTTTCTTCTTCTGGTTGGTGCTTTTCTTCCCATTCCGATAATTCATCCTGAGTGCAAAAGTACACACATCCTTTACTCAAGTAGAAGTACAGATACTCGTGTTTAAAAATACTCTGGTGAAAGTAGAAGTACTGACTAAACTTCTTTACTCAAGTGAAAGTAAAGAGGCTTTGAAATGTACTTCAGTAAAAAGTACCCATAACTAGCAGCTGTTTTAAAGAGTACCTGACCTCCCTTTATATTAATAGAACAATAATGTCATTGTTAGCTAATGAATGTTTCCATGCTGAACAACGGCAACATGACAACGTTTCCATTGGTCCCTCTTCTTTAGAGAAGACCAGGAAATGATGGATACACGGATCGTGTTCAAATCAATAGGCACGCAATGACTCTAAAGAATAATGATCACGCATCAAACACACATTCAGACTAAAGGAACCAGCTGTTTGGAAAATGAGAGAAGTAGAAAGTACAGGTATTTGAGTTCAACATGTAAGAAGTAGAAAGTACAGGTATTTGAGTTCAACATGTAAGAAGTAGAAAGTACAGGTATTTGGGTTCAACATGTAAGAAGTAGAAAGTACAGGTATTTGTGTTCAACATGTAAGAAGTAGAAAGTACAGGTATTTGAGTTCAACATGTGAGAAGTAGAAAGTACAGGTATTTGGGTTCAACATGTAAGAAGTAGAAAGTACAGGTATTTGTGTTCAACATGTAAGAAGTAGAAAGTACAGGTATTTGTGTTCAACATGTAAGAAGTAGAAAGTACAGGTATTTGTGTTCAACATGTAAGAAGTAGAAAGTACAGGTATTTGTGTTCAACATGTGAGAAGTAGAAAGTACAGGTATTTGAGTTCAACATGTAAGAAGTAGAAAGTACAGGTATTTGAGTTCAACATGTAAGAAGTAGAAAGTACAGGTATTTGTGTTAGAACTGTAAAAAGTCGTCAGAAAAATAAGTAGTGGAGTAAAGTACTGATACCAGAACAATGTACTTAAGTACACTAACGAAGTATGTGTACTCCACTACTTCCCACCTCTGGTCCTGAGACATGAAAAGTTGTTATTTGTAGTCCTTACCAGCTGAGGTGAGAGGCTACTATAAGATGGAAATAGACATCCAATTAAAAAGGGCAACTGTGCACTCACTTGGTTGGGGGCTTTCTGCTTTTGATTGTGTGACTAGGCTCATAGTCTGACGCCGTTTCTTCACTCTTCTCCTCAGCGGACGAGTCTGATCCAGAACCACTCCCAGATCCAGAGCCTGATCCAGAGGAGCCTGAATTTTTTCTCCTTTTAGATCCACTTGATGAGTCAGATCCATCGCTACTTGACGAGTCCTAGAAGAGACAGACAGTTGCACAATCAGAGAGCGCTGATTCATTTAGTGCACCTTCTTAGCGCTCAAACAGCACAGAACAACTGCTTTGGGGGATTGTAAACTAACCTCATCAGATCCAGAGGAGCTTTGTCTCTGCTGTTGCTGCTGCTGCTGCTGCTGCTGTTGTTGTTGCTGAAGCTGCTGTTTCCTGAGCATAGCAGATCTTTGCACTGCTAGGATACTTGGGTTGGACTTCCAGAACTGCAATCAATGAGTGGAGAGGAAAGATATGTGAACAAGTTCAAAGGCCTTTACTGGAAATGAGTCCAACTAGTTCCCATCAAGCCATAGTAGCTCTCGAGTTTTGCAAATAGAGAGGCGAAGTCCCTCCCTTTCCGGGGACCTCCACCTTATTTCTGAAAAAGCATGCATTGAAGTCGATGGAGAGAGAAAGATTATCTTTCGATCCCGTTTAAATTGTGCCACGAATTACATAATAAATAATAATAATACATTTATTTTGGGGGGCACCTTTCATAACACCCAAGGACACCTTACAGGGCATAGGGGCAATATAGGGAACAATTAAAACAGTGGATTTAGTGAAGTATCAGCCGGGGTAAGACAAGACAAACAACAGGAAATGGACTATAGAAGGACACAAAAGGACACAGGGTACAGTTTATAAAGAAAATGCCAGTTGATATGATATAACATACGATGTTTGTCAATTTAAAAGATAATTTTGCAAGTCAAAAAAATACAAATGTGTCGTAAAACTGTGAAGTAACACTTTTTTGTGTGAAACCGCTCAATGAACTACATCTCCCGTCTCGCACCACACACCCAGACGGCCGTCACGTTGGAACGTTTCACTTCTTTCTTTCAGAACGAGGCGGAAAGTATTAAAAGAGGTGGAAATCACTCCAAGTCTGGGCACGTTGAGAGCTGTGCACACACACAATTTGTAGTCTTTCTAGTTGCTAGGGATGTAACGGTATACGTACCCGTACCGAAATTATTTGGTTCCGTACACGTGTGTACCGAAGTGTACGGAACGAATAAAATGTTAAACGTAAAAAATTGAGAACGTGAACAACTTCTTGGAAGTAATCTCAGGTGCAGCCTTCAGAGTAATTTGCTCACATTGGGCTCAATGCGTCACAGAGCGACCAAGTCATTTCATTGGACGAGAGGCATACTATGAGAGCTAGTCACAGGGATGCGTTCAAATTAGGGCTGAACGATTAATCGATTTTAAATCGAAATCGCGATTTGAAATGATGCCTGCAATTTTGTTTCCAATTTTTTTTTTTTTGTCAGTCATCCACACCAATCAGAAGTTCTCCACATGTACCAGCCATTGTTAACCAATCAGAAGTGGCCCATGATAGACAGATTGATCCAATCACCTGCCAAGTGCTTTTGAAAGTGCCTGCCCTTTCTTTTTTTTTTTTTTATTCTACTAAAATCATACAAAAACGTATAATTCATACACACAAATGAACAAAATGTTCCAAATGGCTTCCAACGGAGCTTTCCTAGATGGTTTGGTGAAACAAACCGTCTGAGTCAGGTTAGTAATGCTCCATCACATGTTCTACATCTATTACAGGGTGAATCTTAAACTGAAGCTTGACTTTAAAGCAACCCAACGGAAGTTTCATGTCACTTTAGTTTTTTCACTCGTAGCTCGGGCTGCGGGGTGCTAGAGACGGGAGCACGTTGATACGACCTTCCTCGCCGGAGTTATGGCCGCATTTTATAATAAACTTCCGTTGGGTCGTTAAAAACAAATATCGCAATTCGAATCGCAATATTTGTCAGAAAAATCGCAATTAGATTTTTCCCCAAAATCGTGCAGCCCTAGTTCAAATGTAGTCAGTAATTTGAGGAACTGTCGAAATGGCGAACGCAGATAAAGTTGAGCTCGAAAATCCTCCAGCATCATTGAAGTCTCCGGTTTGAGAACATTTTGGTTTCGCAGTTACGTACAAGGATGACGGACAAAGACAGGTGGACCGAACCAAAGCTGTTTGTCGGCATTGTTCAACTAACATTGGTTACGCGGCTGGCAATACACCAAACTTGCACACATTTGAAAAGGCATCCCGAACGTGAATATCACCGGTACCAAAAGAAAAAAGACTGAAGTGCAAACCCAACTCCCGCTAGCATTTAAGCCTCCACCACTCGCAGAAAGATCAGACCGAGCCAAAGCTATTACAAACACCAAATATCCTTATGTTGCCATGTTAGCAAAGCGCTACCTGGCTGTATCTGCTACCTCTGTCCCTAGAGAGGGTGTTCTCCACAGCAGGAGACATTGTTAGTGCCAGCAGATCTGCCCTTTCGGCAAGCAATATGGACAAGTTCATCTTTCTTTAAACAACATGAAAATACAATGACAAGCAGGTCCTCATGTCAAACTGGCTGCTTAGGTACAGTACAGTTCAAATACAGATTATTTCAGTTCATCGAAAAGCTGCACCTTAATGTTTATATTATTATATTTTGTATTTATTTGAGTGAATACATTATTCAGTTCAATAATAAACTGAACCGAACCGTGTCCTAAAAACCGAGGTACGTACCGAACCGAAATGTTTGTGAACCGTTACACCCCTACTAGTTGCGTATTTTTCACAGTCTTATATTTCAACAGTTTTACGACAAACTGTGACTTTTTTGACACGGAAATTATTTTGTAAGATTGACAAACATGTGTAATTCGTGGCACAATTCAAACGGGATTGAAAGATAATCTTTCTCTCTCCATTGACTTCAATACATACTTTTTCCGAAATAAGGTCCCATGGGTCGGAAGTAGATGGGCGGGACTTCGCCTCTCTATATACTGGTTTTAGCAGTTCCTTGCATTAGACATAGTGTTGCTACAGTGATGCAAGCAGATGCTTTCAGGAACAGCGACTGTGCGCTCACTGTTCATCTCACACCCACACGAAGCAGTTCGAGCGGAGGCAACTAAAACCACAGCGGTCAGTTAACCTAAACAGCCAACATGAACAATGGAATTTCACAACATGCGTTTTTGTGTCTGTGCCTCAGACACTGAAGAATGAACACCCAATAGCCACTTCAGCCAAAGTTTTTGCAAAACATGTATCCGAGGGAAGTGATAACAAGTCGCAATAACTGTCTGAATGTTGGATTTCATTAACTGATCCCTTAAATCCGTGCAAAACGTGGCGGAAATCCTGAAACATGCCCTGCTGTTCCTCACAGATAGGAGAAGGGTGGAGAAATACTTTAACGTTACAGTATATCGCCCTCAGCAAGCGTTCTAATACTAGGCCCAGTAAGACTGATATATATTAGTTACTGCCATCACCGCATATCACCTAATCCCCAATGTGCTGTTGATAGAAAATAGGGTTAATATCGGCAATGCGGATGTTCTGCCAATGCGTCCCTAGATAAAACATCTGCACACAGGCATCCATTCATGTCCAGATTGAGGGGCAACAAGGAAAACATCTTTCTTTCTCGTGCGTTTACCTCAGCTCCATCGATGTTTGACTTATTTGGCGCTTCGATCTTCTCCTTGGTTTTCTTCGTGTCAGAATCTGACCCGCTGCCAGAGTCTGATCCACTTCCTGAGTCACTGCTCCCTGATTGGCTGCTGCTGCTGGAGGAGCTGGAACTGGACCCTGACCCTGACGCGGAGCCCGACCCAGAACCCGATTCATCATCAGAATTACTGGAATGTGTAAAAAAAGAAAATGATAAAACACATATAAATGCATGAGTCATCTACAAATCCAACCAGCCTATGAGAGTCATTGAAACCACAATATAATAGCTGGCAATTATAGTTCTCTGAAACCATTTGGCGTTTATTATTATTATAAACATCCATTCAGACCGGGTGTATAATTAAACCCAATAAGACACTAAAATATGCTACCATCTTATTTCTTTAGACAATGCCATCATATTAACAGAGGAAGTGATGTCGGATATAAAATGTTATCTTTGCACAGCGTTGAATACAACACACACATAGCTTCTTGCATGTTGCAAGAAATAGTCAATTCATGGGCTTACATGATGTTTAAAATATGAAACAAGGACCATAGAGTTGACATGCAAAGATTTACTAAAACCATAAAGGGGGTATTGTACAATTGTGTGAATGTTTGTAAAAAGTTTATATTTACATCACTATAATTATGTCTCCCAACATATCAGAGGCGTTACATTACCAGAACACATCTTAGTGTCTTTTGGTTCAGAAATGTGTTAATAAATGATATATATGTGCATGTGCAGATTTGAGATGGATGACATTTTGAGCATAGTTGACGTTGCAATCTTTAAGATCATAAGACGATCAATTCGGCCATCTTTTCAGCATAGTAGAATTCTGCCTTAATGCAGTACTGCTCTGTGGTGTCATTTACACACAGTCACAGAAACACTGTGTGGTATGACATTAGACCTTTAGTCTGTGACTTCATAAATGACACATTTCAACGTAAACAAACAAAAGATGGCAGCGTCCCAGACACAGAAATTCTGCTTCCGTCTGATGTGTAAACATAAGGCTCAGATACATAGGAATTCATATATCATTAGCGGTGTCATTCCATCATCAAAACTACTCCGAAGTCCTCTAGTGAAAGATGTGTTATTACCTTGATTCTGCACCGCTGTTGGTTACACTTTCCTCCTCACTGCGTCCAGCCATGTTGAAGCCCAAAGTATAGACTTCCCCCTGACGACCTTTACTACTATGCTCCACGTGGTTAATCTGTCGGGGAAGAAATATATTAACAACATTAGAAAGTCAGTCAGAAAAAGATTTAAACATGTATTGGTCATATGCACAACAGCTACAGCTGAGCTGTTGGAAATGAGTCTCAGGCTCTTACAACAATGTGACATACAGTATCCTGTAGACATCATATAGGGAAACACCAGGGCTGTGCCTTCGTCTTGTTAAAAAAATAACACACTGCATGTAAAAATGCTTACAATGTTTGCAGTACACCATCCCTGAATAACTTTAGCCCCTGCATCAACCAATTAACTTATTCCAACAAGAATCTGTATGTTATTATGTAAATGTATAATTTCAGGTTTATTTAATACTGCAATCAACCCGCTAGCACACATCGTTCTACATTGTTACACTTATAAATACTGCTTACGTAATAGCATACATGTGTACTTCTGTACATTTGTATTGCATTTTAAATACTATAGGAATGCCTTCTTATCATCCAATATTGTGATATTTCAATTGTTCATCTCTATACTGCTGTAACAATGTACATTTCCCCTCTATGGGAAGAATAAAGGAATTCTGATTCTGACCTGTGCTGGGGGAGCTGTCAATACAGTTGCACACGAGACATGTTTTAATGAGGAAAATCGTGAAAAGTAATCAATGACCTACAGTTGAGTTCTTAGAGAGGTTTAACTGTCGATCACCAAAACACTTCTTTATTATTGGGTATCTGAACCCAGAACAGATGGGTGATGTTGGGACGGTTAGTCTCTGAACTTAGCTGTATTTGGTCTCACCGCAGCGGCCTACCAGGCCTGCACAGAAGCAGCGTGTTTTACATCCACACAAATCTCCGTGGACACTCTTCAACCCCAAATAACCACTTAAACTTTAGCCAAGCCCAAACAAAACCTCGTAGTAAACGGACTTCTTCCTACACAGGTGTCATCCGAGCTAAGTGTGGATAGTGGTTAGCATGAAGCTAACTAGCTACTATCAGTCAATGACGCCAATATTAACCGTTGGCGGGGGGGAACGTAATGTATGCAGACACCGCTAACGCGCCAGCCAGTATTTTATAATACAATGACCGTATAACCCCTAGCAGGATACTAATTTATGGCCACTTCATTGCTACAGGATACTAACTGTCCCCAATGTTAAATCAACCAGTGTTAGCTATCTGTTGTGCTAGTATTATGATCCTCGGAGTTACACAATCATAACATGTAAAACAGTTAAAGCATCTGTTTGATTCTACAACATGTGTTAGAACAATGTGGGCAACTGTTAAATGTCGTGCCATGTTTTTATTTTACATTATTGTTGGTTCAGTTAGCATGAAGTGAGCTAGGGGTGATAGTCCATCGTTTACTAACGTTGCCAAGGAAAGTAGCTAGCTAACGTTATGAAGCACGAGGCTAGCACGGAAGCTAACAAAATGACAAAACTTTGCGCTAGTTCATCTTAGCACCTCTGGAATGTTCTCTCTCCAGCTATAGCCGACATTCCGCGTTATTCAGTCGAGACTATTTCACTATGCAAATGTCTGGGCACGTAGTGGTCCACATGAGAGTACTAAATGTATTTAGTATTCATTATTAAAACCACAAACCAAATTAGCTAACCTAACTTCACCCTCTTCCATCTTGTTTTCATTCGCCGCTCACTTCTCGCGGTTTTTACCACATCAACATTAGCTTACTTTCCTCAATGAACTAAGGGATAAGTTACTCCACGCAGCATGTTATCTGGTGTTATTTCACGTTACCTGGCAAACTCCAATATAATTGTTGTTTAGATCCGACTTTCCACTTCAGAGGTCCTTTCTTCTTTTATTTAACTAGCGAGCTAGCAGCTGCGATAGCTAAGGCTACCTTAGGCTAGCTAGCTAGCTTTCTCCCAGTTAGGGAGAGCAGCCCCGAACGGTTCCGTTCAGCAGAACCGGTGCACTGGTGGTTTTCCTCCCCCTCAAGTAAATCCCCTTTCCCGAGCTAGATGCAAGCAAAGTCTTGTTCCTCGTTTGTCAACTATAATTGTAGAAAACTGGCATTTCAAACCAGGGTCTTCCGACAACCGGCCTCCGCCATGACGCCGTAGGGTTCACTTCACTAGGAAACCCCGGACAGTGACGTCAGGACGGTGCGCCTCACTACACTGCATCGGCAGCGAACATCTGGCAGCAGATAGTTTTAGATAGTTTTTGTAGACATACTTCCACAGGACACATAGAATAAAACCAGAGCACAATGAAACACTACGGGAGGTAAAGATCAAATAAAATGTATTTATAAAGCACTTTTCATTCACAGCTCCCCCTACCAATCACTGGGCATTCAGAGGTGTAAAGTAGCTAACTAGATTGTACTTGATGTACTAGATTGTACTTTACCTGAGTATTTCAATGTTATGCTACTTTGTACTTCAACTCCACTACAATTCAGAGGTAAATGGTGTGCTTTGACTCCACTACATTTATTTAATACCTTTAGTTACTTCACAGATGTGGATGAATGATGTGAAATATAATCAAGTGTTACATCAGACTTTAGTTCCACCTGGAGTAAATCCACCAGCTACCCTGCAGTATACAAAGTCATTCAAACTAGCTGCACCTTTACCAGCTTTGAGAACACTTTCATGATCAATCATTATAAAACATATCATATATATTATTCTGAAATGGACCAATCTGCACAATGACTACTTTCACTGTCGCTACTTTAACTATATTTTGATTATTGAATGCAGGACTTTTAATTGTAACAGAGTATTCCTACACTCTGGTACTTCTACTTTTACTCAAGTACACGATCTGAGTACTACCTCAAAATGTACTTCTGTAAATCTACTTGTCTACTGTGTTATAGTGACCTGAGTATAACACTACAGTGTGCAGCAGCCGGTGTGAGAATAAACAGCTGATAGAGCAGCGCCATCTGCTGGTCATGTTTGTTTAACACATTATGCATTCATCTACATTCATATCAAATCTGATGTTATTCAGACATTTAATCATACCATTTTTAAACAAATGAAATTGATATTTGATGCATAATCACAAAAATATTGAAATGGGACAATATCCAGGCCTCCTTGTGATTGGTCGGCTGGAAGATGCTGGTTGTTTACGGTTATTATGAGCCAATAGGAAGTGAGCCAGGAATCCATCAGCTCCGGGACGGAAGCTGAGATTCTGCAGAGATCCGATGGATGCTCACTCTCTCTTTACCCTCAATAATAACCTAAAGTTCCCGATTGAAGACTCACAATGGGCTGACAGGGTGAGTTGATGACATCACTCCATTTCTCCACAGCATGCAGACACTCTCATTCCTCCACATATCTTGTATTGAGCAGTGAATGGAAACAGCAGCAGTGAGGGCTGCTGATGCTTCATATGGAAATAAAACCATGGAGGTAATGTGGAGGAAATAATGAGATCCGCTTCCCTGGACACTTGCAGCATCCTCCTGCAGACATTTGTCGCAGGACATAGCGATATGTGCACGTGAAGCATGGGGATGAATTTAAAGGCGCAGGACACTGAGTACGAGCCGGAGTATTTATATATAGTCTGAGTATAACTAATATAGCTTCAAATGAGCATATGAGCTGTGTTCCACTGCACTGAACACTCATTATATATATTTTTTAATCAGAGCAGAAATGCATTGTCTCATGTGAGGGAATTATTCAAAGATTCAAAGGTTTTAATGTCATATGCACATAAGCTACAGTGTAGAAATGGCAATGAAAATCTTGTCCCGAGTTCCTCCAACATAGTTAAATAAGACATACACAATCAAACAAATACAAAAATTGTGCAAGAAGTCTATACACACGTAAATAGAATATGATATATAAAATAACATAATGTAAAATGACTTATTGTACAGTAAGATGAAATTAAATCAGGTTTATTACAGTGATAACTATTTAGATGCCAAACAGATGAATGTTCATGGAGGCACAGAGCTCAGGTGTTTAGCAGTCTTAATGTCTGTGTGATAACACTGTCCCTGAGTCTGGTGGTTTTGGTCCTGATGCCGCGGTACCGCCAGACAGAACCGTTTGTTTGTATAATCATTAACTGAAGTGACATTTTAAATGGCGGTGGAGATCAGTGGCTTTATATTGTTCGACGGAGACATACAAATGAAGCTCAGTTGGATCCTGTTGATAAAGATTGGAGTAGAAAGCAAAATGTGTGACATCTTAACCCTTGTGTGTGTATTCCTGCATTTGCCATAAAGAACATGTGATGTTTTGTTTTATCCTTTAACACTTCCACAAATTGATATACTGATTATTATCATTCACTTTTATTTATTTCAGTCACTTGTATGTTTCCTCTTTTGCCATCTAGCTTTTTCTTCATACTGCACACAAGTTATAAATTAACCTCAGTGTGTCAACATGTAGAGGTGAGGACCCAACTTCAATAGAGGAAGTGGGATTAACTGCGCCATTACTCGGAAAGACTTTTAGCAGATATACTTTTCAAAGCATTGCAGCTGATATGTACTGCATGTACTGATCATTCTGCACATGCCGGATGACTTATATCAGAGCAGTAATTGGTAAGAACTGTCTGTAAAGTGCACATATAAAACATGAACGGTAAAACTGATCTAATTTGTTATTTTAATTGCCATGTTGTCACCATACAGCTTGCGTGTTCTGTGCTTTCACACGTTTGTGTTGTCAAGGAAATGAAAGCAGTGTGTACATTGGTTTGGAGGGGGGGGAAACACTAGTTGTGACATTCATCAGACATTTTAAGAAGTGTTGATGATCACATGATTGAAAATAAGATAAGGTATACTTTATTAATCGCAAACTTAAATACCACTGTTGTGAGAGGCAGCATAGCTTTCTGCTCTCAAATGTAAAAGGACTAGAGCAGGGGGTTAAAACTCAAATACACAGTGGGCCAACATAAAAAAATGGGTACTAATGGGGGGCCGGACTGGTTCAATGTTTATTGCAGAACGTATTGAAATGAACTTATTGCACATATTAAACCTGGAACTAACAAAGCTTAAATTATTGCCTATAAAAACAACATTCAATAATCAGTTGCATTCATTTCTTATGGCTCTATCTGCAGCTTCTCCGGAGTCATTTCCTATGATTACATTTTCCCACAGGCCAACAACAGCTTCAAAAAAACTATTTCCCTCAAAGAGAAAACCAAACATGCCCTGTTGTCCTGAGAGAAAGTGCAGAAGGAAGCATCCATTAAACTCAGTGTGCTGCTCTGTGATGCTAGCTCAGATACTTGGCATCTCATCTTGGGTGCAAGCTCATCAACGTTTGGGCTCAGGCTCTGAGCGGAGGAGACCCTCAGGATGGAGTGAAGGTGTGCGTGCAATATACCGGCGGGCCAGATCTAATAGGAATTAGAGATTATCCTGCGGGCCGAAATTAAATCCACCAAGGTCCTGATTTGGCCCCCGGGCCTCGAGTTTGACACATGTGGTTTAGAGGAACAAATTAAAATATTTACTTATACAACACACGCATGAAGAATACTTCCACAAGGTAAAGAAACACAATTATATTTGATACTTTAGTTGGTAAAACTTTATTCGTTTATGTATTTTTTTTTATAGTTTTACATTGTTTTCGAAACAAAACAAATGCTTAAAATAATTTCGGCATGCAGCAAAACAAAAAGAAGAATGTCTTTGAGGGCACGCCATTTTGTCGACATGTTTTAATAATAGGAAGCAGGAACTTGACAGAAGGAGAAGTGCAACCGCCAGACACACACTTACTGTTCCTCAGCAGCTGTTCTGCTACCCGCTCAAGCATAACACAAATTATAATAATAATACCGTGTATTTGTCTAGCACCGATCACGCAAGATGCAGCCCAAATGCTTTACAGAGGAAAACAAGATACACACTAAAGAGTGAGGAACATCATTAAAACCAAGGTATAAACAAACAGAAAGATCTAGAGCACAGAAAACAATAACACATGAAAGGTGATACCTCAAAAACTACCACGAATTAAAAGTCGAATAGGTCTTAAATGTTCTTTTAAACTGTATGCTTACATCTACTATTAACAAATATGTATTTATAAATTAATGCCAGCAAGTACCAGGGTTCTTACGGTCATTGAAAACCTGGAAAAGTCATGGAAATTCAAAATGAAAATTGGCCCTATATGGAAAACAATGTTTTTCCCAAAGTTTTGGAAAAGTCATGGAAATGTAACCAAAGTTGCATCAAATATAATTTACATTTTATCTAATCGCCGAAAAAGTAATACTATAATGATAATAAATACTGTATCGTATCGTAATGAAACGTAGAATGGCTTTTAGCTGTCGAGGTGTTTTGCTGGTGAGAGATTTGAGTTGCTTTAGCGCGTAGAAGCTAGTAAGCTACTATTGGATTTGTGTTAAGCTCAACATGTTTCATATGCAGACCTTATTTTCCTGTTCCATGTTAAAATAAACTATTTTCAGTGGTACCGCTGAGAAAGAGTACTTTTTTTTGGTCATGGAAAATGAGGTAAAGGTCCTGGAGAAGTCATTGAAAATCATTGGTGAAAAAGTGTATGAACCCTGAAGTACACAACTAAACACTTTGTGTAGATAGGAACCACTTGTTATTGACCAATCCTAATATTGGCTTTCTTTAGTTCAGCTAATCAATAATATGTATTTCTAGAATCAACTAGAAACAAACTTTCAAGGCTTTTGGTTAATTTATCAAAATAATCATGTTTACAGGTAATTATTATCTGTATAAAATAAGAAATTGCACATCATGAGAACAACAAAAGAGTAGAAAATAAACAATTATACATCATCTCAAAATAGAAAATCATTCATTATGTATATATTTTACTTTATAGAGTTGTTTAATTTTCTGTTTTGAGATGTGCAATGCCTTGCTGCTCCCCAAATTGGGATCAATAAAGTAAATCTTATCTAATCTAATCAAACTATTGAAGAGGGGTTATGTTTTTTCTCTCATTATTTCACGCAAACATCCCATGTAATGATACAGTGTGATGGTAACACACACACACACACACACACACACACACACACACACACACACACACCACACACACACACACACACACACACACACACACACTTTCAAGGTTAGGCAGTTATTTTTTTTCTGGTTTTTGGCTAACACAGTTCTATGTCTTATATGTCTTAAATGATATGATGAATTGGAAATGGGGGACCCTGATGTAAACAAGACGAAAGTCTTTCTCTGGTCTGCATCCCCTTAACAATTGTATGTTTTGAGCTGTACTGTACTGTACCCAATATACAAGCTGTTAATAAACTTTTCAATCAATCAATCAATGTGCTGTTATGTTCAGTCATCGTTCTTATGTTGAACGTGAACACATTTACTTTGAAAGTAATTATGGGATGTATTTCTTCTTTCATAGCAATTTTCCTTCATACTTTTTTTGCTGTGAAATAGATCTTAATTCTATTCAAAGTGGTCTTAAAGAGGTCTTAAAAAGTCTTACATTTGAGTTGGTGAAACCTGCACGAACCCTGAACAATATAAACCCCTATAAATCAAAGTCAACATATAGAGGTACAACAGAAAGAAAAAGAAAAAGATAATAATTATAATAGAGGTTAAATGATTAAAATATAAAAAACTAAAAATGCTATTGAAACTGTTAAATAAATAATACAAGATAAAACCCTTTAAGACCTATAAAATAAATAAAACAATATAAAAGTAGGTGGTATATCTGTTGGGGCCGCTGTGACAAGACTTGCCCAGTTTGCAGGAATACTTTGAGGTAAGCTAGCTGTTGATTCGACACACACACACAAACACACACACACACACACACACACACACACACACACACACACACACACACACACACACACACACACACACACACACACACACACACACACAGAGGCAGACACTAAGACACAAACACTGTTTATCTGATGTTTGATTCATTAAAACACATTTGATAGTTCTGTTACGCCACAAGGTGGAGCCAAACCGAGCTGAGTTAGGGTCGATTAAATCTTCCTATGATCCTTGTTAATGAAACTCTGATTGTAAGGTTAAGAATATAAAAACGACATCTTAAAAAATCTCATCCCTTCAATTTTTGCAGTCAAGCAGTGGCAGTTGGAGATCTATTTGACAGGGGGGCCGCGTTTGGCACAGTTCATGTATGAAAGGGGTCAAAAGAGACAAAGACAGTGTTCGAGATTTGATCATTTTAACTTTAACAAGAAGAGTTATCGAAAAGAAATATGGGGCTGGGAAGTAACTAAGTACATTTACTCATATTGCACTTAAGTACTCTTTAGAGGTACTTGTTTACTTGAGTATTTCCATTGTATGCTGTTTCTACTCCACTACAGTTCAGAGGTAAATGGTGTACTTTGACTCCACTACATGTATTTAATACCTTTAGTTACTTCACAGATGTGGATGAATGATGTGAAATATAATCAAGTGTTAAATCAGACTTTAGTTCCTCCTGGAGTAAATCCACCAGCTACCCTGCAGTATACAAAGCCATTCAGACTAGCTGCACCTTTACCAGCTTTGAGAACACTTTCATGATCAATCATTATAAAACATATCATATATATTATTCTGAAATGGACCAATCTGCACAACGACTACTTTTACTGTCGCTACTTTCACTATATTTTGATGAGAATACTTTTCTACTTTCACTTGAGGAACATTTTGAATGCAGGACTTTTACTGTAACAGAGTATTCCTACTCTCTGGTTCTTCTACTTTTACTCAAGTACAAGATCTGAGTACTTCTACTTTTACTCAAGTACAAGATCTGAGTACTTCTACTTTTACTCAAGTACAAGATCTGAGTACTTCTACTTTTACTCAAGTACAAGATCTGAGTACTTCTACTTTTACTCAAGTACAACATCTGAGTACTTCTACTTTTACTCAAGTACAAGATCTGAGTACTTCTACTTTACTCAAGTACAAGATCTGAGTACTTCTACTTTTACTCAAGTACAAGATCTGAGTACTTCTAGTTTTACTCAAGTACAAGATCTGGATACTTCTACTTTTACTCAAGTACAAGATCTGAGTACTTCTACTTTTACTCGAGTACAAGATCTGAGTACCTCTACTTTTACTCGAGTACAAGACCTGAGTATACTTCTACTTTTACTCAAGTACAAGATCTGGATACTTCTACTTTTACTCAAGTACAAGATCTGAGTACTTCTACTTTTACTCGAGTACAAGATCTGAGTACCTCTACTTTTACTCGAGTACAAGACCTGAGTCTACTTCTACTTTTACTCAAGTACAAGATCTGGATACCTCTACTTTTACTCAAGTACAAGACCTGAGTACTTCTACTTTTACTCGAGTACAAGACCTGAGTCTACTTCTACTTTTACTCAAGTACAAGATCTGAGTACTTCTCCCGCCTCTGGTTGTTGATAGTTGTAAATACGAAAGTGTAACTCCTTTTATGATTTAAAAAAAGAAGTTGTAGCCCCTGAAGACCACGTTCGACTGGGGCTAAGAACCTGAGGAAGTGACGGTTCGCTTCCTTCAGTTTCAGAGACAGAGAGGAGACCACAGGCTGCAGAACAGACATCACAGGGGGACATTTTCCACCCCTCTGAGCATCGACTCCAAACAAACCTGAACTCACCTTCAACACAACCTGTGTGTATGTTGAGCTTCAAATGTCACTGTTGCACAACCTCTTCCACACTGAGGGGTAAACGAGTTTCAGGTCATTTATATAGCTCTTAAAAACAGGTCGCACCGAAACACACTACGACCTCACACATTTGAGATTCTAATTTTTCTTTTGGAACATTTCTATTTATTTTAAAGGGAAATATTATACTTTTTACCCCACTTCATTTACCTAATGTACTGTATAGTTGCTGTTTACTTTGTATTCACCTTTTAAAAGCCTGCCTTCATAATGTGTGCAGATTGAAATAGGCCTACCTGACACAGCAGATCAAATAAGCAGCAGCATTGCCAGAATAATGTCGCTTATTGTTTTATTAATAAGAATAAGAATCAGGAATATTAAAGGTATCATTATGCATGTTAAGAACTTCTTCATATTATATTTTATACATTTATATAGCTCTTTAAAACAGGTTGCACAAAGACAGACATAGCGATAAAAACAGATTTAAAACACAATAAGATTTTAAAACTGAAATATACCCAGTTAAAAGTCAGAGAATAAAGGAAAGCATCATCACGTTCAGCCGGTTTAAAAGATATCTGTGCTGTTTTCCTTTTCTCTTTCACTCTGACGCAGATCGCTGTAAAACCATAAAGACAATTATAGTATTTATTTTATTTTTATTATTTGCTTTAAACGTAATTTAAGAGGTTAATACGTTTCAGACCATTAAATTAGATCGTGCAGAAAATACAGAAATACCCTCACTTCCAGCTCCGCACCCCGTCATAAATGAATCACATTGAACTATATATATATATATATATATATATATATATATATACACCAACATAACTATAAATTCGATATTATTTTTCCATTGACTGCTACTGTTTACTTAGTTTCTCCTATATCACTGATTGTATTATACTTGTTTAAATATTTGTATCATTTTTGAGGAGCTATTTAATTGTACAAGCATTTATTGTAATGGCAATACAAATCCATAGATAACAAAGTTAACAAAAAGAAAGATCTGTAAGTTGAGCTGTAAGAGGCGTTGATGCTTTTCAATGCACTTACATTGCTGGAAACCTAATAATGGCTAAGCGTTTGTAGTTTTGAAAAGAGTTTAAAAGAAAAGGCACGTGACAAAGTAACACTGCGAGACGAGAGGAGTGTGATCACGCCAGCGGAGTAAATACGTCTGTGAAATGTCGCTGAGCGCAGTGAGGGCAGGATCTTATGAAAAGGGAGAAGTAAGAAACACAGACACACTTCTAGAGTGCGGACGTGTGTGTGTGTGTGTGTGTGTGTGTGTGTGTGTGTGTGTGTGTGTGTGTGTGTGTGATAGTAACCCTGACCTTTAACTCCACCCACATCTATGCAGGGTCTCAAACTGCCCTCTGAAGTGACCTCAACATAAAATGCTCTCACTTTCTAAAAACACATTTCAACTCTCATTCGTCCTCACAGAGTAATACATTCACTTCGCTCTTGCTGTCGTTTCAGGGAATTCATTTTATATTTGCATTCAGGAAACACCTTTTAAAAAGGGACCTTTTCACTTGAATTTAATTGAAGGTATATTTAAGGACATAGCAGCAGTCAGCGTGAGGCGGTGTGTGTGTGCGTGCGTGTGCGTGCGTGTGTTTACCGTCAGTGTGCGGAGAGTGTGAAACACCAAAGCTGGCGGGCACTTCCTGATTGTGAAACATGTTCTGCTCACACACACAAATATACACACACACACACACACACACACACACACACACACACACACACACACACACACACACACACACACACACACACACACTCACACACACACACTCACACACACATACCATGTATACATCACTTCAGGGGACATTACATTGACTTACATGCATTTCCTGGAGACTTATCCTAACCTTAACCATAACCAACACAAACCTAAACCTAACCAAGTCTTCACCCTAACATTAATGATTCCCCTCCAATTTGTCCCCATAAGGGAGGCGAGTCCCCACACGTGACTGTGTAGACAGATTTAGGTCCCCACAAGTATAGTAATGCTAGGACACACACACACACACACACACACACACACACACACACACACACACACACACACACACACACACACACACACACACACACACACACACACACACACACACACATGGCCTAAACAGAGCAGTCTGGAGGACAGTGAGTTAGAATTTGACTACGATGAAAATATTTCATAACACATTGTACGACTTCACAGTGTTTGCTCAACCAGACAGATCTGACACACACACACACACACACACACACACACACACACACACACACACACACACACACACACACACACACACACACACACACACACACACACACACACACACACACACACACACACGCATTCATATATTTCCCTAAACATTGCATTTTTTAACTGCACAAAATGTAGATACTTTGCTCATTACTTTTTGATTGCAACGCTGATGTTTTGCATGATGTGTGCAGATTGTTCACACAGCAGTAAACATAAACACCAGCATGGCCATAACAATGCAGCTTATTCATTTATTAATGAGAATAGGAATCAGTACAGTTAGAAGTACCATTGGGCATGTTTAGTACTTTAAAAAAAAAACTTAAACACTTAAATAAATCACATAATTCATGCAGTGATAAGTGTTACATTTTAGATACTCATTTAATTACGTTTTAAATACATAAGTTGGTGGCACTCTTAGAAGTCGATCAGAAAGAAAGATTAGAGTATAATTTTAACTATAAAAAAATACCACATAATATTCAGTAATATCCTCCATACACTAAAAAAGTGAAACGTTGACTTTAATTTAATGTATCATGTGAACAGATTTCACATAACTGTATTAGGTTAGTTGAAAGCAATAATACTAAGTTGTACCTAATATTTAAACTCAATATAATAGTCAGATTACATTTAATAGAATTATGTTTAAATAAAACTGAAGCCATAACCACTACATTCATTTTTCACCGTTGTTAACAGCATTTCAAATAGTCTCACGTTCATTTGAGTTCGACCCCTGCGCTGTTTATTGCAAATAATAAAGGTACACTTTTATAGAAATGTCATGAAACCCATCTGAAAGGACTGAGTCGCTGTGTCACTGCAGGCGTCTCATCATTTCCTGCGTGCATCAGACTGTTGGTCAGTGTTCAGATAAAAAAAAAAGGAAGTAAAAGAAGTCGTTGAAATGAGGAAGCTCCGGCGCTCCTCATGTTTCAGAACGCAGCTGTAAAACATCTACTGAGGCTTTGACAGCTTTTTTTATGCACATTTCTGTTGTTCGTAAGGATCCGTCTGACTTTTCGAGGCTCTGTTCGTCCCACGGTTTTGTTCAGAGGACGGCAGCAGAGGACAGGCTGGAGGACTGAGGGGATCAGGAACACCTCATGTGTACAGTAAGTGCAAAATGTATATTTACTTCCATGTCCGGTTCAGGGTTTGAAGGGTTCCGTATGAAAACCTTTAATCAGTAATCTAAGCATCACGATATAAAAGTAATGTAACCTGATCATGTCCGTTACTTTTGGACTACCTCAATATCACATTCAATGCAAATGAATGCTCTATTATTATATATTATAAATACTACAAGTCTATTTCGTAAGAATACAGAACAATACACCTTTAAACAACCTTAGACACAAGAAGAAACTAAGATATTTATAGTCAAAAATGTCTCATCGCAAATGACAGACTAGGCCTACAGAACAGTATAGTTTACAGATGTTGTTTCGTTTTTAAAATGTACCTGAATTAAGTATTTTTGTTGAATAAAACAGGTGTCCATCTACTACATTTCAATATAACATATTTAAAATAAAGAAAGCAGCTTAAATGAAAACCAAAAAGACAATTCAAGCAGTACGTCTACCTTTCATACATGGATCTTTATTTTAAAAATGTATTGTAGGATAGCCTTTTTATTTTTTTACAAATGTACCTGTAGTCCAATTACATCTTCTTTGAATGTACCACCAAGGGACTATTTTACCTTTTTTTGGTATACTGATTAAGTTATCCTTTTACATGTAATCCGTTACTCCCCAGAAAGTTACCAGACCTTTTAGACTTCACCTCCAGAACACCGTGTTTTGCATAACATTTTTGTACCGTGTCTTTTTTTCTCACTGTCTCACACACAGGATATAAAGTGATGCTCCGGTGGCATGAAGTCAAACTCCTGAACAAAGAGGGTCCAGACTATGAGTTCAAAAGTGTAATCCTGTTTACAGTGATCAACAGATTGTATCTTATATCATCGTCTTCCCGTCTGAACACAAGCTCCATTTTTACTGTACACTCACAAGAGGTGGAAGGAGTACTAGTAGCAATACTAACATGTAAAAATACTTCCTTCCAAGTAAAAGTAGAAATATATTGGCACCTAAATGTTCTTCAGTACCAAAAGTGAAAGTCCTTGCATAATGACACATTTAAGAATGATATCAAATAACTGTATTATGACTATTGATGCATTAATGTGTTCTTCACAGCTGGGAAAGGTAGCGCTCATTTTAATTATTGATAAACTAAGCCAAGAGTTATACGTTAATGTGTATTAGTTGATTCATATTTTGTATTGCTCAAAATCTGATCTGTAAAGTAACTAAAGCAGTTAAATGTTAGCTTCTAACTTGTAGTGGAGTAGAGGTACAAAGTAGCATAAACATTTTTGTATTACTATTGAATTGTAAAAGTTCAACACAAGAGCAAATGTACTCAATTACATCCCACGTCTGCAGTACCAGAGTGTAGGAATACTCTGTTTCAGTAAAAGTCCTCAAAATGTTACTCAATTAAAAGTAGAAAAGTATTATCATCAAAATATACCTAAAGTACCAAAAGTAAAAGTAGTCATTGTGCAGATTGATCCATTTCAGAATAATATATATGATATGTTTTATAATGATTGATCATGAAAGTGTTCTCAAAGCTGGTAAAGGTGCAGCTAGTTTGAATGACTTTGTATACTGCAGGGTAGCTGGTGGATTTACTCCAGGTGGAACTAAAGTCTGATTTAACACTTGATTAGATTTCACATCATTCATCCACATCTGTAAAGTAACTAAAGGTATTAAATACATGTAGTGGAGTAAAAGTACAAAGTAGTATACATTTGAAATACTCAAGTAAGCTACCAGTAGTTCAAAATTGTACTTAAAGGTAGGGTAGGTCATTAACTTCAGAAACACTTTTTGTTTTTTCTTAACATCCCGATAGCAATGAACACATGAAATGCTTTGACAATAAATATATACAAATATCTTATCTGTGGAAGCCGTGGCGCTGTAAAAAGCACGACCGGCCCGGCCAAAATAACTGGATGGCCTACCTGCCTGTCAGCCTTCCATCTGTGCACAAACTTATCTCGTGCCCTCATTGGTCATGTGCGCGTTCGTGTGTGTTGGAGGAGGGGCTCTGTGAGGAAGTCTGAAGGAAGGGGCAGATTTTTTTTGGTTGTGTACTTTCAAATTCTAGCGCACTTGAGCTGGTTTCTCCATTCTTACCTACCCCACCTTTAAGTACAGTACTTGAGTAAATGTACTTAGTTACTTTACACAACTGCATACAGGTTACATATCACTGATACAGTAGTACTGTAAATGAACTGTACACCATGACGTATTCTCTGGCACCTGAGCAAGGAAGTGAAGGGTCGGATGAGTCATCCTGTTGGGTTTCATGTAACAGTTGTGTTTTCATAGATACTTCATCTTGACTGTCTTATGGTTTCATTATTTCTTCAGATTGAATAGCATCCTGTGGCTGAACTTCACTAGGGGCCTTCCTACCATCCAGACGCCATCATGGCTGACGCAGTGAACGCCCTGCCCTTCTTCTATGGCAACATCACCAGGGAGGACGCGGAGGAATACCTGCAGCAGACGAGCACCAGCAACGGCTCCTATCTGCTGCGGCAGAGCAGGAACTACCTGGGGGGCTTCGCTCTGTCCGTGCTGCACTCCAGCCGCTGCTACCACTACACCATCGAACGAGAACCCAATGAAACATTCGCCATCGCCGGAGGGAAGAGCCACAGGAGCCCCGAGGAGGTGATCGACTACCACTCGCAGGAGATGGATGGTCTGGTGTGTCTGCTGAAGAAGCCCTGCAACAGACCCAAGAACATGCAGCCCAAGGTGGGGCCGTTTGAGGACCTGAAGGAAAAACTGATCCGGGAGTATGTGAAGCAGACGTGGAATCTGGCGGTGAGTCGATACTCTTAGTCAACTCGTAGAAGGAAGGTCAGTGAGAATATCTAAGACAGGGGTGTCCAAACTACGGCCCGGGGGACAATTGTGGCCCGTTGTCCATTTTGAATTGGCCCTCATCAAATTCAAAAAGTATAATGGAATACGGCCCACAAATGAAACTTGTGTCTTATATTGTAGTTCTTAAATATAAATGTAAAAATATATTACACAGTAGTATTCATGTGTTAATAAGACCACTTTTCAAATAAATTCAGTCAATTAAAGTTGGAAACATTTTCTAACATATCTTAGTTGATAAGAAAAAAGCCCAATTACTTATTTGTGTGTGTGTGTGTGTGTATGTGTGTGTGTGTATGGTTGTGTGTGTGTGTGTGTGTGTGTGTGTGTGTGTGTGTGTGTGTGTGTGTGTGTGTGTGTGTGTGTGTGTGTGTGTGTGCAGGGATCAGCTCTGGAGCAGGCCATCATCAGCCAGAGGCCTCAGCTGGAGAAGCTCATCTCTACCACGGCCCACGAGAAGATGCCCTGGTTCCACGGATCGATCACACGAGAAGACTCGGAGCCTCGGCTGCAGAGTGGCATCAGGGTGAATGGAAAGTTCCTGTGAGTATTTAACAAGTGTTTCTTTTGTTTTGGTGGTGTTTACAGTAAATGGCTGGATATTACATTTGATCAAATAGAGTGGTGCAGGAATGTACGGAGCCCCTAAAGGGACATGGAAAAAAAAAAAAAAAGAGAGAGAGAAAAAAAATAAAGCCAGGAAAACGGATTTGTTTCTCGTGCGCACGAGAAACAAATCCGTTTTCCGTTTTCCGTTTTTTAGAAAGTTACCGATGCACCAAGGAGGAAGTGGAACACGAGACAACCCATTTCATTGCAGACTGTTATGTTTACGTGGGGAAATGACAGTGCATACATTATTTGAGATATATTTTGAAGTCAGACTTAATTTTATGGACATTTCGGCCAAGGGTGTAGAGCTATTGGTTTAAGCACCGGATTGGCAAAACACTGGCGAGTCTGTAAACCAGTCTGCTTTGATCTATGAATTAATGTCCGTGACTCTCAGAGTACCTGCTGCCCGCAGCTGTTTTATCGGGAAACACACACACACACACACACACACACACACACACACACACACACACACACACACACACACACCACACACACACACACACACACACACACACACACACACACACACACACACACACACAGCCAGTGGCGGACTGGCCATCGGGACGTTCGGGACGTATCCCATTGGGCCGGTACCAAAGTGGGCCGCCCGTCACTAGCCGTCTAAGTACGATATATATCTCAAATAATGTATGCACTGTCATTTCCCCACGTAAACATAACAGTCTGCAATTAAATGGTTGTCTCCTGTGCGCTTCACTTCCTCCTTGGCGCACCGGTAACTTTCCCAACAAGTTAGTACGAGTTAGTAAAAAAAAAGTCAGGATAACGAGTTAGTTCTCGTGCGCACGAGATACTAACTCGTTATCCTGACTTTTTTTTTTCTGTTTTTTTTTTTTTTTTTACATGTCCCTTTAGGGGCTCCGTAGGAATGAGTCCTAAAACCGGGAAATTAGTTAGCATTTTACCGAGTTAGCATTTCCTCATGTTTCAAGGTCAACGTTCTTTTTAACGTGATTTTGGTTACAAGTCTGAAATAAGGTCTGTGTTGAATAAAGCTCAAGAGATTTTCTTCTACATCATAAACTACTTCACTAAATACCCCAGCAGTGAATGTCCAACTTATAGTTGTATAGTTAATTATCTAAAAACAACGGTTGCTAACAAGAGGCTAAATGCCCAACATTAGCCACCTTTAGCTTAGCGATGGTCCAATGGAAAAATCCCATTACTTTTTGTCCGCGGAGGACTCAATTTTACCTTCTGGGTCGGCCTACAATGTGTCATCAAAGCAGCGGTTGCTAACAAGAAGCTAAATAAGACTACTAGAAGTCATCACGCCGAACATTAGCCGCCATTAGCTTAGCGGTGGAGATGCGCTACCATGCGTCAGTGATATAGTTTGTTTATAGCCTAATGCTTGTATACTTCTGGCGAAAATCATAGAAGGGTTATCCTTCTGAAAGAGGAAGCTCTTCAGTCTAGAACAGTGGTTCTCAACTGGTGGGTCGCGATCCAAAAGTGGGTCGCGGACCCGTTTCGAGTGGGTCGCGGATGTGTGAGTGAAGAAAACAAATTGAAAAAAAAAAGATTTTGAATTTTTTTTTTTTTGTGGGAAAAAGTCAAACTTGTATTGTGAAGGCCCGATTTTCTAACGCTGTGCATGCAGTCGGCGTTGGACTGGAAGTACCGGAGACCATAAACGGTTTTGAAAACTTCTGTCACGTAGTGATCATCTTCTTAATAAAATATCTTTGCTGATGTTTTTTCGAGTCTTCTGGCCAATCAGAATCAAGATTGTTGCCGGAAGTCCCCACGGAGAATAACTTTGCGGTAGAACTCTTCTTTATACATCCATGGGTACTTCAGATAAAAATGAACACACAATGAAATATGACCCCCGGTCTGATGATTGACAGGTCACAGAACAATGGAAGCTATCTACCCTTACCCACAATTTAAAGTAAGTCACACAGACTCTCTCCTCTTTACTCTTCTCGCAGCAAGATGTCAGAACAAAGTGAAAACAAACAATGGAATAAAATATTATTAATATGTCGGGTAGTAATAGATTTATTTATTTTCTTCTCAGTGTACTAGAATGCGTAGTTTATGTTACTATTTCTAAAAATCTCCTGGGGGAGAATCCCCCCAGACCCCCCTGCTGGGGTTGGGTTTTCAGCATGTGTGCCTTTTTATATAGTTCAGCTTTGATTCCATCATCTCATTAAACCTTTTTTAAAAGCATACTTTAGTTCTGTGAAGGGATATAAGGGATATATGCACTGTACTTCACTTTTATTAATATTGTATGCTGAAAAGCGTATATATTACAGCACGATTTTTTGTTGAATAGATTTGAGTGCTTCAAAATGTTGGGTCGCGATTTATTGACCAAGTAAAAAGTGGATCCCGAGGCCTGAAAAGTTGAGAACCACTGGTCTAGAACTTCTTGGTCGGCCACAATGTGTCATCAAAACAGCGGTTGCTGACCATTGTCTGGATGGGATGTCATCACGCTGATCATTAGCCGCCTTTAGCTTAGCGAGGATGACGCATAGCCATGTGACCGTGATATTTTAGGCTTCAAAAGTCACATAGTGGTGTTAATGTATGGAGATACCGTAAGCCATTTTTCAGACGTGTTGCTCCCAGTCTGCGTTTACCAATTCAAATCTCAGCAATCGATTTTAAACTTTTTATCTCAACTGAACCATCTCAAAGCATTAAACCTACATGGTCTGGAAATAATACATGCACAACCTTCTGAGCTATCAGGATCACAAAGATGAAACAGGACATTGGACTGGGTTGATCAGTGGGAGACTTTATTGATAAATAAAAGTCTCTTTTTGGTAGCTTATCCGTCGAATATTACCTTTGAGAAGCTGCTGGTCCAACCCAGTCTCACGGCATTTCGTGTTCACCAACACG